>NC_066554.1:2739191-2844191 GCF_024679095.1 Eriocheir sinensis | reverse complement strand
TCTCTCTTTTCGGCTCTTTATAGCCCACCTTCACACACTACAAATAACACCACACACTTAATATAGACTCCAAACGAACACTTTCAGTACCATGCTCTCCTCCTCACGCTACACCATACACACTCCACAATTTGATAATCATATATGGCACAAACTACCACGACACTGTATTTTCACTCTATACACAAACACCTACACCACTACGTAACATACATGCAGACAGACAGACAGACAGACAGACACAGACCCTCGTTCTTATCCCACTTCTCGTCACATCTGGCTATACCTGTTCTTACCTGTGCTTTCATACCTGACATACCGGTACACAACGCGTCTCTAGTTTAGCGATAACAGACAGTCTGAGGAAATTCGTAACAAATCTAACAGCAAGAAGAAAAATATAGAACAACCTCATAACTCCCTTCCTTCTTTATCCCGATCCTTAACCCTGACATTTTCATCTAAGTGGGATCCTACATCTGTCTCCTCTTCTTAAATGGAATCAGATAAACCTTCGAGATCTTCTGAACCTCCCCTTCTAAAAGCCTCTGCAACCCTATTGGATCTCCTACGTAAGTCCTCTGCGATCCTCTTTGGGAGTCATTCGGGTTTCTCGTAGGCTTTTGATCGTCTATGGTAATATGTCCTTTATATTGATATCTCTAGTGGTCTACAGAAACTTCTTGCATCAACTAAGGGTATATTTTTGTGTGTTCACTCTGCATTACATTTTTATCTCATCCTTTTTATATTTTTCTATACTTTTTATACTATTTATATATATATTTTTTTTTAGATTTTTGGATGATTAATTGGTGGAATGTTATTTGAATGGTTACTTTTCTTGTTGCTATTCACGTTTCTTCTTCTTCTTCCTCCTCCTCCTCTCTGACGTCTATCATCCCCTCCTGCTCCTCCTCCTCATCCACCAACACGTCTTCTACTTTTCTACCAACATCTTCTACCCTTCTTTCATTCCCTTTTCTTGTTCACTTTGTTTCTTGTCCTCCTTCTCTTCTCTTCCTCCTCTTTCCCTCTCCTCCATCTACCCCAACTCCTCCTCATTTCCCTTCTTTCTCTGTACCTTGTTTCTTCTCTTACTTACTTTCCTCCTCCCCCTTCTGCTCCTCCTCCTTTCCTCTTCCCTCTTCGCCTTGATTCTTGTCCTCCCATTCTCTTCCTCCTCTTTCCGTCCTTTCCATCAACACCACCTCCGCATTTCCTTTCTCTGTACCCTGTTTCTTCGCCTGCTTGTTTTCCTGCTCCTCCTCGTCTCTTCTTCCTTGTTCATCTCGTTTCTTGTCCGCTGAGGCTCTTTGCTCGGGCGTGGAGTGAAATGGAAGACGGAACGTGGCTAATGCATTCAACTGTGCCCTTTGTGCTTGCTCGTGACGGGCGGCGACAGCGGTGGGCGTGACGAACAAACAAATGCATGAATAGAGATGTGTGTGTGTGTGTGTGTGTGTGTGTGTGTTTTCCTGGCTACAAAAACACGGGGGTATGTATTCAGTTAGTCAGGTCTCGTTCGTACCCTTTCCTTTAAAACGTACCTATAATAATTTCGTATGTGTTGACGGTGCGTGATGAAAAAAGACTGTCGGCATTACTACTTATATTACACACTACTACTACTACTACTACTACTACTACTACTACTACTACTACTACTGCTACTACTGCTGTTGCTGCTACTCCTACTACTTTCACTCTACCTTTATTATCATTATTACTATCGTCACTACTACAACTATCTATCTATCTATCAGTCTCTCTTTATATCTCTTACTTCCTCTCACTCCCCATACACATATTCATAAAAGGTAAACATCCACCGAATGAGAGGCACGCAACTTCTACCCCTGTTTACACTTGTTTACCCTGCCCAACCCTATCGTGCCAATACCCTCCCCCTCCACCACCACCAGCACCGTGACTCAATAAGCACAGCCAAGCAAAGTTCATTTACCCCAGCAAGCCTCGACGGAACGCACCATACCGGTAGAGGGGCAAAAAACTCTACAGCAAACACGGATATATTAAGGGAAGGGATGTGGCAGGTAAGACAAGAGGGGGTAGCGTCTAATAGGGATGGTAGAGAGGTGGGTAGGAGTGGAGGGAGGGAGGGTAAGGTGAAGGGGGAGGAATTAGACTGTCTATTGCTACCTGGTGTGGTGGTGCTGGTAGTTGGGGGGAAGTGCATGGGGAGACACGTAACATCGCCCCTTCCTCCTCTTATCAGCTGGTGTGTGTGTGTCTTTAATAACACCCTAATGCTAACTAGTGTACATGCAGACGTATTTACCTCATGCACGGCAGCACACGGATAAACACAACACTCCGATGCACAGCTGAAGAACACACTAGTTTTGACACAGTGATGAAGTTTCGCTTATGGCTTCATTGTTTATGTTTCCTTGCTGTTTTGTAGACTAGAATACTTTATCAACGTCAACAAATGCTCAAAGACGATATATAATGAATGCAATAACTCGTTCAAACTTTTACATTTACCGTAGAAACTTACACCTGGTTTCTGTATAATCGATAGTGTAATTAGTAGGTGTTGGCTTTCTCTCGTTACATACAGGAATACACAACAGGTGAGGAAGATACTTGCTCAGAGGGTGATGAGATTTCGCTTATAACTATACTGATTACGCTTTCCCAGTTGTGATGATTGACTAGCATTCTTTATCCACGTCAGCACATGCTTTAATACAATACATTCGAGCACAAAGGAATGAAATATTGCCACGAGACGATTTGAAGCTAATAGTCTAGTTAATGTTGCGCAAGTGACTCCTAAGCCTTAAATAACACAATTACGTCATCAACAATGCGTGCAAACATATATTCTTTACGCTCGCCAAAAAATGTTCAACTGAAATAAGATTAGGCACACGTGGAGATACGTTTACGAGGGAATATTTTATTTATACTTTAGTAATGTTACTTTACACCCTGCTGGATCTTCACTCACAAACTAATACTAACTAATCTACATGTATTTGCAAACGGGAAACGCTTCAATACAATAAGGTTATCAACAAGACGAGGTATTAGCAAGAGACGATATGTTTTCTATAAGCCAAACCGCCTAGAGAGTATTTTTTTGACACCCTAACACACACAGTAACCCACTTTATGCACGTCAACACACACTCAACACTGCCATTATTCTCCAGTAAGGAAGGAGGTTGTGTGTGAGACGAAGACGACCTGCCGCCACCCTAGTTAATGTTGCCGATTGTTGCCTAGCTGCCTCCTCCCACGCCGCTGCCAAGTCGAGGGGTATCGAGCGAGAAGACGAAGGAAGGAAGGGTTGGGGGAGGCGGAGTAGAGAAACGCAAACTTAAGTACACGAAAAGAAAAGGAATATAAAGAATAACATAAAAACGAAAGGCCTAAGAATCAAAGTGAAGAAGATAAACACAATAATATAAAACGAAGGCAAGGAAGGTCACAGGAAGGTGGAGTAGAGAAATGTAAAGTTAAATATACGAAAGGAAAAGGACAGGAAAATAAAGAATAACATAAAAACGATGGGAAGGCCGTGAGTTAAATCGCTAAAGTAAAGAATGTGAACAGAACAGTATAAAACGAAGGCAAGGAAAGTCTCAGGAAAGTGGAGTAGGCAAATGTAAAGTAGGAAGTGGTCAAGGCAGGAGCGTGGTGGTGATGGTACAGGTGGTGGTGGTACTAGAGGTGGTGTTGGTACTGGTGGTGGTAGTAGTAGTGGTGGTTGTGGTGGTGCGTTATAATTACCCGCCTTCCCCTCGCTCTATTTAAGCCCGACAAGCCCAAGTGTAGACTACAGAGGATTTTCTTCCGAGGGGCGAGGGACCGGCCTTGAGGAGCCGCAGGAGTATGAGGAAGGTTGAAACTCGAGGTAATGAACTAACTCGTTGGCATAAAAAAAAGAGGAAAATTACTCTAAAAGAAATGTTGATATTTACTATAAGACTGACTAACGTATATAAATGTGTTATGAGACCTTGTGAAAGAAAAGCGATAGCATATTTATTTCTCATATTACTGAAAATTTGTAAACCTTGCAATAATCATGGCCAAGAAGGATTATAAATTGTGAAAAAAACGCTATTGGATATTTTACTTCTTATATTACTGAGAACTCTGTAAATCTTGTTATAATCACGTTCAATAGAGAGGTTTTGAATCGACGATATGCTAAACTTTTTTGTACTTACCAACCAAACATCCTTACTTCTCTTTTATAAGTTTTCGGGGATTATTAAATGCAAACTAGCAACGTAATGAAGATTCTGAACGATGAATACTAACAGAGATAATAGTGAATAATAGTATATAAAGATACGGACACAAGACAACTCACACTCCTGAACTCACACCAAAATAATCTTCCTCTTTCTCCTTCACGCATATATAGACAGCCAAGAGGTCGTCTACACTCTCCCCCTCATGGCTCCTCTGCGTCACATTTTCCCCAGCATGGTTTACATAACTTTGAGGGCCGCGCTACAGCCGCCCTCCGATGACAAACTACGGCGCTTCCTGCTATGTGTGTTTTGCCTGGCGACACATGGAGTTTGCTTAGTCTCTGGTGTTTGAGGTGAGTAAACTCGCTTACCTGGCAAAGACCGAGGCTGATACAGTGTAGTTTCGAATTCGAGCCATCCTCTCTCATCACATTCAAGGATAAACAGAATACTCAGAGGGACAGTCAATATGTACATTTTTCAAACTTTTACATTTACTATTGGAACTTACGCTTATTTCCTTTATAATCGACACTGCAATTATTAGGTTTTGCGTCGGCCTTTCGTTTGAGGTGAATGACTCGCTTACCTGACGGAGTGTTAGGTTGAAGCAGTTTAACTACGAGATCGAGTCCTTTTCTCTCATCATATACAGGAATGCACAATGATATAAGACGACTTCAAAAGGGACAGTTGGTTCATCAGAAAGAGCTATTCATTATCTTACATCCCCGTCCTTAACCGTGTACCAGCGACGGGCCAAATTTTTGCCATGATATAAACCCCCAAAAAATAGATGACGCATAAACTGATCACAAATGCGTTAATATATATTATGAAATGGTTTGCGTGAGTGATGATATTTTTCTCATTTTTCTCGCTTAGAGGGACCTTTAAGAAACATGATCCCCGCAGCTACCGGGTTAAATCGTTCAACCTTTTACATCTACTTTTGAAACTTACACCTATTTCCTTTTCCTTGTTTTTTGTTATTTTACATCTCTCCACACCCATTTTCTTCTTTTTCGATTGTTATATTCTATTACTCAACACCTCTCAGCACGAAATGGACCTGTATTCTGGCCTCTCGTTCTTGTTTTCTTTAATCGGAGTACCGTTTAGCGTATTTTTTCGTGTTTTTTTTTATTTTTTTGCGCGTGAGTTGCCTGCCTCCCTTGCTGTAAAATAAGTGCAATTAGTAGGTTTTGCATTCCCCTCATCATATATATGCACACACAAGGATATGAAGAAACTTGAAAAGGACAATGGGTTTTATAAGTACTAGTTATTTACCCTTTCTAGTCCTCGTCCATGAATCGTTCTAACATGCCTTTGCAACACATATATTTCCTGCATAATCGGCACAGCAGTTAGAAGGCTTTGTTTGAGGTAAGTTTCCAATATCTGTTTCCCATTAATTTCAGCGCAACAAGCGATTCACCGAGCAGCGCCAGGGATAAAATTTTAAAGCAGGAGAAAAAACGAGAGATTCTGTTGTTGTTTTTTGCTTCCCATCGCTAAAATAAACAAAGGCGAGCAAAAAGAGATCAGGAACGCCTCTATTAACCCAAGGAGTCCTGAAGGAGTTATAAACACCAAACACAAGCAAAAGGGGGGAGTAAGTCTTCCTCAAAACCTTTAAACACCTTTTCTATGTTTAATCCACTTTCTCGGGGCTTTAATTTTTTTCAACCTTCATATTTTTATCATTACTCTTTATACTTTCCCTTTTACCTTTATTTACCTTTGCATCCGTCAATTACACATTTTATCTACCTACTTCATTTTTCCATGACCTTTCCTTCCTCTGTTTTTTTTATATTATTTTCATTTTCCTCTCCTTTTCTTCCAGTATTTAGATTTGCATTTGTCTGTTCCATATTTTCACAACCATTCCTTCCTTCTTTTTTTTTATCCTCACCTTCCCCTATCCATGACCTTTCCTTCTTTCATTTTTATAATATTTTCCTTTCCCTTTCCATCTCTTTTAAGTCTGTTTTTATTTTTTACCTTTGCATCTATTTATCCACACTCCCACGACCATTCCTTCCTTTATTTATTTTGATATTCTACTTCCGTTCTTTATTTTTACTTTTTCCAACATTGCAGCAACCATCCGCTCCTCCTTTTCTTGGTCTCTCTTTCCTCTGCATTTCTTTCTTTTAGTTTCATTTTTTTCCTTTCATTTGCTTTTCCGTTCTTCTTTCCCCTTTTACATGGCCTTTCCTTCCATGGTTGCTATATAACATTTCTTTTACTTCCTTTTCATTTTGTTTCCATATTCACTTTTGCATTTGTACATCTCATCTTCTTCCCTCCTTCGTCTTCTAATTTTCTACTTTTTCTTTACTTTTCTTCCTTTTATTATTTTTTCTGACATTCCAACAACCATCCGCTTCACCTTTTCTTGGCCTCTCTTTCCTCCTCTGCGTTTCTTTCTTTTTGTTTCATTTTTTATTTGCTTTACCGTTCTTCTTCCCGTGCAGGTGTCGGGGCAGGCGGGGCTTCGACAGGTCAGTTACCCCAGAAGGAAAGTCTTAAGGTCTTAACGACGAGACTCTGTTTGTGTTAGCTCTGATCTCCTGCCTGTCTGTCTGTGTCTGTTTGTCTGCTTTTTTTTTTTTTTTATCTTTCGCCTTTTTTTCTTGTTTGTATTGTTCTATTTGTATATGTATTTTATCAGTCTATTTGTCCATATCTTTTGTTTGTTCGTTTGTCCGTCTGTATCTCCCAATACCTGCCTGTTTGTCTTACGTATTTCTCTTCTCTTCTCTTCTCTTCTCTTCTCTTCTCTCTCTCTCTCTCTCTCTCTCTCTCTCTCTCTCTCTCTCTCTCTCTCTCTCTCTCTCTCACACACACACACAACATCCGCCCCCACAAAACCCACAACATCCTCCTCCCTTTCACGCAACACTCCATCTTCCTCCCCCTCTCCTTCACCCCCCCCACCACCCACACACACAAGGACTCCTGACCCCCGCGCAAGTTCCTCAATGGCCAAAACTCATTACGGGAGAAAAGAGCGGACGTCAGATCATTACAGGAGAAGAGGCGCATCGAAAACCTATACAGCGATGCCTGGAGGAGGGCGGGGAGGGGAGGGGATGAGATGGGAGGCAGAAAAGGAGGGTGGGGGGAAGGAGGAAGCGAAGAAGGCAGAAGTGTTGGAGGGAGGGAAAGAGTCGAGAACTAGTGGGAGGGGAAAAAATGGAGGGAAGGAAGGAGGAAGAAGTGTATGAAGGAAGAAAAGAATGGAGAACTGCCTTGTGGGGGAGAAAACGCGCAAAGGTGAAAGGGAATGAAGGAAGGAGCGATGGGGGGAAAAGGAGTTACAAGGGAAAGGAGGAAGATATAAGTGATGGGAGAGGAGAGAAGGAGGAAGGGGAAATGGAGGAAGGAAAGGGAGGCAGAGCAATAGAAGGGAGGGAAAGAATGGAGAACTGGTGGAAGACAAAAAAAAGAAAGGGGGGAGGGGAGGATGGAGTAGGAGGGAGGAAGAGGGAAAGGGTGGAGAAGAAAGTGGAGGGAAAGAAAAAAAAAAGGAGGAAAGGGGAAAGGCAGAGTGCGGGGGAGAATGGAAAACTTACTGGTGGGTGAGGAAAAGAGGAGGGAGGTAGAAGAGAAAAAGAGAGGGAAAGAATAGAGACGTATCTTGGGGGAGTGGAAAAAAACATGGGAAGGGGAAATGGGGAGGAGGGAGGGAGGGAGCAAGGAAGGTAGAAGTGCAGGAGAGGAAAAAGAGGAGAACTAACAGGTGGGAGAGGAAAAACGTGGGGAGAGGAAAGGGAGTAAGGGAATGAGGGAGGGAGAGGAAAGGGAGTAAGGGAATGAGGGAGGGAGAAAAGTGAGAAGGGAAAGAATGGAAAGCAAGTGGTGAGGGAGAATGGAGAGAGAAAACAGGGGATTGGAGAGAGGGAATGAATATGGAAGGTGTTCTGGGAGTCTTTGAAGGGGTGTAGTTGTATGTTTGTTTGTCTGTTTCTGTGTGTGTGTGTGTGTGTGTGTGTGTGTGTGTGTGTGTGTGTGACGGAAGGGAGTTTCTCTCTCTCTCTCTCTCTCTCTCTCTCTCTCTCTCTCTCTCTCTCTCTCTCTCTCTCTCTCTCTCTCTCTCTCTCTCTCTCTCTCTCTCTCTCTCTCTCTCTCTCTCTCTCTCTCTCTCTCTCTCTCGTTTTTGTTACACACACACACACACACACACACACACACACACTAAAAGTTCCTCTCTGTACCAGTGCACCACTTCCTTACCTCCCTCTCTTCCACCCCTCCCTCCCTTCCGCCTCTGAAGGGATTTATAATTCTCACTCCTTCCCCACAGTCCCCCCTCCACTCATATGAGACAGAAAGAGTGCTCTGGCGAATCACGGGTGGGAGGTGAAAAACAGTCTCAACAATGCGGCGGAGGTCAAGAAAGCCAGATATCACCAGATGACGCCTTTAGCGCGTCAGATTTTCAAGAATCCCCCCAAATTCTTGACAAGAATTGGCTGTCCCGCCCAAGCCGCGGCGGAGCAGGGTACGGCCACCGTCTTGCTGGCCCCACCTCTTTAGGCCCATGGCGATGACCATTTCCTGAGCTTCCTATGGGTAACTCTGCCAGGTGGGGGTGGATATAGAGTTCACGAGGTTGTTGTTGTGTTACGGCGGCACCACAGAACATTTTAAAGCATCATTGTAGGATAAATAAGAACTTTCCGGTATGAAAACATCACGCCATCATTAGACAAAAGAAAGTGAAACGATGCCATTTGTCAATATTTTGTCGAGAAAAGGACGTTTTAAGAAATTCCGTGATATCACCAGATGACGCCTGTAAAGGTGTAAATAAGGTCTATCGGAGAGAGAGAGAGAGAGAGAGAGAGAGAGAGAGAGAGAGAGAGAGAGAGAGAGAGAGAGAGAGAGAGAGAGAGAGAGAGAGAGAGAGAGAGAGAGAGAGAGAGAGAGAGAGAGAGAGAGAGTTGGGTCAGTTGGAGGAGGAGGAAAAGGAGGAGGTGGAGAAGGACAAAGATTAGGGGGATTAGAAGAGCGGGAGAAGGAGAAGGAGGGAGAGGAGGAGAATGAGGTGGAGGCCTGACTGACCTGAGATGGCCTTGCCTGCCCTCGGCATAGGTCAGGCTAAGTTGCCAGGTGTCTCCTTAATAATAACTTCGTTAAAAATTGCCCAAACACCTTGACTGATTTGGGGTGGGTCACAGCAGTGGCACAGCCTCGACACAGACAAAATGGGGGTGGGGGGGTTAAAGACACATATGGAGAGAGAAAATAGGGGAGTGGAGAGAGGGAATGAATATGGAAGGAAGGGAACAGTGAAAGAGGAAAATAAGTAAGAAAAAGGGGAGAAGGAGGAAGGCGAATAAGGGCTGACGAAGTAGAGAAAAGAATGGAGGAAAGGTGAGTGAGGATGGGAATGAAGGGAAGGGAGGAGATGGAGGGGAAGGAATGGAGAAAAAAAAGAGGGTATTGAAAGGGAGGGATAGAACGAGAAAAGTGGGCATTGGAGAGAAGGAGGGAGGAAGGGAGAGAAGTTAAAGAGCGCAAGAAAGGAGGAGGAGAAGGGGAAGGGTCGGAAGAGGAAGAGATAGAGGTGTCAAGGTGGTCGACATTTCCTATCTATCGACCTCCCCTTCCCCTTTTTCTCCCCTCCTCTTCCTATTCTTCCACTAGCCTCCGCTCCCTTCTCTCCTCTTTCTTTTCCTTTCCTCTCCATCCCATCCGCTGCATTCAATGACTACTCTCTCCTCGTCAGTTCCCTTCATACTCAAGCCCCCCCCCTCTCTCCCCTTCACCCCCTTTCATCCTCAAGCCTCTCCTCTCTCCCCTTCACCCCCTTTCATACTCAACCTACCTGTCTCCCTTCCCCCCCTTCATCCTCAACCTCCCCCATCTCTCCCCTTCGCTCCCCTTTATCCTCAAGCCCCCCTCTCTTCCCTTCACCTTCCTGCATCCTCAAGTTTCCTGTCTCTGCTCTTTGCAACCCTCCTTTATCACCCCAAATAGCACACACTTATCGGGAGTTAACCAGCACTCTCCCTCTTCCTCTCATCCCTTCCCCTTTTGGCATTCTTTTCCTCTACATCCTGAACCACCATTTCTTTCCCCGCCAAACACTATCCTCTCCCAGCCCAAACTACTTTGCACGTCCTTATCAATGGTAAATCATCAAGAAAGAGGAAGAACTTTTAAAAACAATCCCCCTTGCACAAAACAAACAAAAACAAAAAAACAATTTGAAGCCGGTACCAAAAAACAGATATGCAGCCTTTAACAACGAAGAAATCATTGATACTGAAGAACTTAACGAAAACTTCTCTATAATTCCTGCACCTACACAACTATAATACTCTTCCTTTCTACCCTCGCCATTCCTATCCCAGCTTGACTTTACGTTTCCACCCCATCCATACGCTTGTGATGACAGACTGCAGACTTCCCACGATACCTCATACGTCTCAACTTGTATCTCTCTCCTCAGTACCACATCATTTATGCTCTCTAGCATGTTGGATTGAAAAGGCACACCGAGACTAACCTCACCACGTCTGCATGTAATCTTATTTGGCGTATGCGAGTAAAGGCGAGAAAAGGTGAGTGAGAGAGTGAACCGCTTTATGAGAGACGTCGACAGCGGATCAGCCATCTCCACCACCTTGCGAGACCTTTGGGAAATCGATAGGCATTATGTAGATGAGACGGGGCGATAGTGTGTGTGTGTGTGTGTGTGTGTGTGTGTGTGTGTGAGAGAGAGAGAGAGAGAGATGGGGGGGAGCTTTATTAGTGAGAATTGGCAGCCAGGTGTATCCTTGTGGGGGACTGATATCGCTCCCCCCGGCGTGGTTGACGGAGGGGGGAGGCGAGGAGAGGACAAACACGGTGGCAGTAACTGAAAAAGCTGAAGAGGAAATGAGTATGTTTGGGAGGAGGAGGAGTAGAAGGAAGGGGAGGAGAAAGTGGAGGAAGAGGAAGAACACCAGATAATAACAAGGATGAGGAGAACAAACAGTAAAAAGAAAAAAAAAAACGGGAAGGAGGAGAACTGGAAGAAAATAGCAGGAGCAGTAGAACAAAGAATAAAGCAAGGATCCAGAGGAGAACAATACAGAGGAGGAAGGAACCGAGAAAGAAGAACAACAAAAGCAATAGAACAAGGATTAAAAAGATGAAGGATGAGGAGGAGAAGAGGGAAGGAAGGAAGAAGAGGAATACAAGAAAGGAAAAATTATGGAGAACACGAATACGATGAAGATGATAATGATGACAATGATAACGAGAAAGAGGAAAAGGAGAAGATAAAAAAATCCTACTTTGTTCCAGCAGGTAAACGCGGTAACCAGAGATCCAGGCTCGTCACTATTGAAGGTTACTCTCACCCTTCCTTACCCCCTCCCCAGCCCTCTCACTCACCCCTCCCTCCCTTCCTCACGGCCCCTACCTCACTCCCATCCCTCGCTCTCTCTTCCTCCCTCACCGCAAAAACCACACTCACGTATCGCCCTGCAAGCCTTTAGTGAAGAGATACCAGTTCCGCGCTCCCGAATGTCTGAGTCAGGAT
This sequence comes from Eriocheir sinensis, assembly GCF_024679095.1. Taxonomy (NCBI): domain Eukaryota; kingdom Metazoa; phylum Arthropoda; class Malacostraca; order Decapoda; family Varunidae; genus Eriocheir; species Eriocheir sinensis. The sequence continues at coordinate 2,832,404 of NC_066554.1, read as the reverse complement.
ATACACGTTGCTCTGGGCGTGAGGCGGACCGACAACAGGGCTATCATGCATATGGAGGTGGTGGTGGTGGTGGTGCCTATCATCTGTTAATATTAAATTGCTAATTGTTAAAACGTCTTGTAATCTTTTTCTACTTCTTCTTCTCTATGTCTGTCTGCCTGTCTCTTTTTGTCTAGCGCCAATAGCCACTTTACCTGGAGAGCCTCGATACCTAAAAGACGGTTGTTTGTGGTGTATTCAATTATCTGTATGGTCCTCTAGACTTGTTGGTTGCACTGATAATTGTTTCCAATCAATATATGAACAGCAGAAGAAGGAAGAGTACAAGGACAGGAAAAACAAAGGGAGGGAGAAAGGGAGGTGAGGAGAGCAGGGAAAAGAAAGATAAGTAAAGGGAAAGGGGAGGGGAAGAGGGAAAAGGAAACATAGGGGAAAAGGCAGGGTGGCAGGGAGGAGCTTGAAGGAAAGGTAGGCAGGAAGGAGTAACGGAAGAACAGCAAAAAAAGGAAGAGAAAACACGGAAGAAATGGAAGGGAGAGAGAAAGGTGAGGAGAGCAGGGATGATGGAGATAGGTTAAGAGAAAGGGGAGCAGAAGGGGAAAAGGAAGCGAGAGGAGGAGAAGGCAGGAAGGGTACGTAAGAAGAAGGAACAGGAGGAAAAGAAAGTGGTGGGAAAGGTTAAAAGGGGGAAGGAGAATAGGAGGAGAGGATAAGTGTAGAGTTTTTGTAGACAAAACAAAAGTTAGTCAAATCCTTACTCAAAAAGATCGTGACTAATATGCAGCCCTGCTAGTCATTTCATTCGATCACTACTTCCTTGTAGCCATTGGTTAAAAGCGTTTAGAACACTTACTTCACAAAGAAAATAACTGGTCGTTGAATGATTGTAACACATTATGAAATAAGCTGATTAAGGATATGATAATATAGTGCATTAAGTCTGGTATGGGGCAATTTGAATCTACCGCCTCTGTGGCAGCGCCGCCGCCAGGGCGCGCCACCCTCGGAGGCGGCGGCAGCAGCAGCGGCGACTACAAACACACAACACGTGGGTTCACTGCTGGCAGGTAAGTCATGTTGCTCCTGTAGTGATTTCTGTTAGATAGTAATGGGTGAAGTTTGTGTGCAGAAGCAGTACATGCAGTTGTAGGGCAGTGTCATGCCGCAGCAGATTGAGTTTTAGGTGTGGCGTCTTTAATTGCCGCCCCGAAACTGTGGACGGTAATTCATTACAAGAAGTCCGTCTCCCCCTCCGCCACTCCAGCCCCCCTACCCCCCAAACACAAGCCTGGGGACCTGCAGGGGGCCTGGGTTTTGAGGGGGGAAGGCAAAATCACTGAATAATGGGGGCTTCCAAAATTTCCCTAAATCCCTGAAATAGGGAAAATTCCCTGGTCTCGAAAGTTGGTGGTTATAATGTGGGGGTGGTCCAGGGGGGGTGCAGCCCCTTTGGTCAGGAGGGGGTTTGAGGGGGGAAAGGCCCCCCAGTTTTGGTACCTTTGGTCAGGAGGGGGTTTGAGGGGGGAAAGGCCCCCGGGTATGGTAAAGATTAGTTTTAGTACCGTGCCAGTATCTCAATATCTAGGTACTTTATGAAACATCATTATCTCTTCATATATCTTTTCTACAAACCTTCAACAGTCATGAAAACGCTTTCAAAATCCACTTCAATGATTTTTTTTCTCTTGAAAATAGGGGATAATGTTTATGAAAGACTGTCTCCTCTGGTGGCTGCCACTGCAGAAGGATTAGGATGGGGGAGCATATTTAAACTACTCCAACCTTTACTTTACGACCTGCTAACGGGGGGGGGGCTGCGCCCCCCTCGACCCCACGTTCTAACATGTATATGTGACTTATTTCTGCGAGGAGGTATTTCTCGTAACACCGGCTGCACCGCCGCCGCGCCCGTCGCCAGAGCAAATCTGTTATTTTTATGCAAATACCACAAGTTTTATCATATAGCATGAATATAACCTTAGCTAACCTTATCTAACCTAACAAAACCCTCTGCGAGCTATTTTGTGGCAGCGGCGGCACCACAGTCGCCGGTTGGGGTAGTTAAAATATATTCAACACGACGTTTCTCTAGGATTACAAGTCACTCCGGCCTTCTACCCTAGTCACTCCGGCCTCCTACCCTAGTCACTCCGGCTCCCCACCCTAGTCACTCCGGCCTCCTACCCTAGTCACTCCGGCCTCCTACCCTAGTCACTCCGGCCCCCTACCCTAGTCACTCCGGCCTCCTACCCTAGTCACTCCGGCCCCCTACCCTAGTCACTCCGGCCTCCTACCCTAGTCACTCCGGCCCCCTACCCTAGTCACTCTGGCTACCCACCCTAGTCACTCCGGCTCCCCACCCTAGTCACTCCGGCTCCCCACCCTAGTCACTCCGGCTCCCCACCCTAGTCACTCCGGCTCCCTACCCTAGTCACTCCGGCTCCCCACCCTAGTCACTCCGGCTCCCCACCCTAGTCACTCCGGCTCCCCACCCTAGTCACTCCGGCTCCCCACCCTAGTCACTCTGGCTACCCACCCTAGTCACTCCGGCTCCCCACCCTAGTCACTCCGGCCCCCTACCCTAGTCACTCCGGCTCCCCACCCTAGTCACTCCGGCTCCCTACCCTAGTCACTCCGGCTCCCCACCCTAGTCACTCCGGCTCCCCACCCTAGTCACCTGGGGCCCTAGTCACTCCGGCTCCCCACCCTAGTCACTCCGGCTCCCCACCCTAGTCACTCCGGCTCCCCACCCTAGTCACTCCAGCCTCCTACCCTAGTCACTCCGGTCCCCTACCCTAGTCACTCCGGCCCCCCACCCTAGTCACTCCAGCCCCCTACCCTAGTCACTCCGGCCTCCTACCCTAGTCAGTCCGGCCCCTCACCCTAGTCACTCCGGCCTCATTCTTTTAAAAACGGTAAAATTTTAATTTAAAATGCTCATTATTAAAAGCATAAAATTTCCATTTAAAATTCAGGAAATCAAACAGTGGGTCCAGTGAGGCAGGAGCAGGGTTTAAGCAATGGTGTGGTGAGCTCATGTTGCTTGTATCTCTGTCATAAGGCAAATGTGCGATTTCTCGCACATAATTCATAATAATAATAATAATGTCAACCATCCACTCTGGTCAGGTCATGAGAAGGTCAGCGCGCTATTGGTGTGACAACTAACGACATTTTTAGCTGCGTCCGAGAAGACTATAGTCTGTTCAGAGCATGAAGTCTGTTCAAGGTGTGGCAGATTCCTGAATTCCCATGAGTGCGGCGGTGCCAGTTCGACCGCCAATTATCAGATTAGCACCGTCTCCCTACCTACCCACCCACAACCCACCTGTTTATCTCTCTCTCTCTCCCTCTCTACCAAGGGAAGGGACCTAAGGGGACACGCCGACCACCACCACCACCACTACCACCAAAATGTGGCAACATGGAAAAAAATCGCTGCCACATGTCATAGAATTTATACAAATTGTTGTTATAATCCTAAACATCGACACTCATTGTACTATGTAACCTCCTTTTCTATATACAGAATATCTAAAATATCACTTTCAAATAGTACATGGATGGGAAATATGAGACGCATGTACGAAGGCTGATTTGGCAGCATGGGTAGAGGTAAACGATGATACCAGCTCCACCCTGAACCGACTTCATGCTCTGAACAGACTATAATGTCTTGTGACATCCAACGGGAGGTTTCACGAATAAGGGCTCTGACTGTACCCTGACTTCCGACCTTGCTGTCAAAAAAGGACTGTCGTAAAGCAATAGTGCCAAGTGTAGTGGTGCTTATACAGTATCATCATTCATATTTTACAAAGAAAACAAACATTAAAAACATAATGTAATAATAATGATTATATTTTTACAGAGTATGTTACATTCACTCAGGAGTGGTAAATACGAAACACAGTTTATGTTGTGGGTGACATGGCAGACTGCAGGAAAGGGAATTCCCCCTTCTAGCCAGCACCTCAGATGACTTCCAGAGGTGGTACTACAATAGTAACTATAATGACCATCATAAAAGCTGACTAGGGTGGGAGGTCGGAGTGACTAGGGTGGGAGGCCGGAGTGACTAGGGTAGAGGGCCGGAGTGACTGGGGTGGGGGCCTAGAGTGACTTGTACCCTTCTCTAGAGTTGCTTTACTTCTAATGTCTTTTTCCCTAAAGGGGGGGGGATGAGGGGGGTGAAGCCCCTCCATTAGAGGTTAGGTTATGTATAGGTTGGTTGGGGTAGTTTAAATATATTCATCCTGAGGTGTGGGCTGTCGAAAATTATGCAGCGCGGGATGAATTTAACAGGTCCCCAGGCTTGTGTTGGGGGTAGGGGGGTGCTGGAGGGAGAGGTGGACTTCTTGTAAAGAATTACCCCAGGGGAAATACCCATCATATTGACCATAAACTGGGTACTCGTCCTTCTTATGTGCCTTCATATAGTCTTCCTCACAGTCAAAGGGCACTTACTGGTGGTGGATGACTTGTTAGCTGAAGGTGTCATTCAAGAATCACATTCCCCCCAGGATTCACCACTTTTATTCCCAAAAATGATGGTTCATTCCTACCTGTGGTGGACTTTAGGAAAGTAAACAAAATCACTATGCCTGATCATTATCCCCTCCCCATTCATAGTGACCATCTTCAGTCAGTGAAGTATATTCCAGAGTTGCAAGCCAGCGGGTATTGGATCATAGGGACCACGAAGCTTGAGCTATTTGGTAATTCTTTTCAAGAAGTTTGCCTCCCCCTCTGCCACTTCAGCTCCCCCCTACCTCCCACAACAAGCCTGGGGACCTGTGGGAAATCTGGGTTTTGGTGGGGGAGTCAAATTAACTGAAAAATGGGTCTCCAAAATTCATTGCATTGACGCCTGCTCCTTGGAGCTCCCTCCAAGGGATGGCCACGGCAGAAGTTTCCATCTCTCTCTATTCATACACTCCCTCCTTGCCTGCTCAAAGTTTCTCAAGGATCTTTCACCCCTCTCAAAAATTACCATAAAAAATTCCCTAAGATAGAGAAAATTCCCTAGTCTCAAAAGTTTAAGGGAAGTTCCATAAACACAGTACTGTCTCCAAGTTTGCGATAAATAGGTCAACGTTGCGGATCGCAAATGTTGAAATCGCAAACTTTGAACCATTATTCTTATGGGGAAAATTGAAAACCATCGACATCTCACGCTTTGCCACCCGTCTGGGTGGCCAAGCACATGTTTGCTGATAGCCCTGGCCGCGCGCTAGGCCCGAGAAGCTGACAGGCGGCTGATGATGGTGATGGTGGTGATGAGTGTTGGCGGAATGGCCTTTGCATTGGGAACGTGTTTTTGTCGGGACCTGTGTGTGGCTGTGTTTGTTGTGGGTTTGGGCTTCTCAATTTGGCAATACTTGTTTTCCACATGTTGCACGGGACCCCTTTCTTTTCTTCCATCTCTTCTTTTAGAAAAAGAGATGGAAGAAAGGAAAGGGGTTCCACACAACATGTGGAAAGTGAGAATTGGCAAATTGAGGAGCCTGGGCCCACAATGGGCACAGCCACACACACACACAGGCCCCAGTGAAAATACCGTTTGCTGCCAAAATAAGTGATAGGGGATACGTTGGTGGAAAAAATAGTTTCATGGTCTTTGAAGAGATAGATAAAGATGACAGAAGCAGAGATTAGTTTATTCTCATGTTTTTCTCATATTTGCAGGGTGAATTTAGGTAGATGAAACAAGGTAACTAATTTATAAAGACAGGACATTATGATGAAAATGGAGCTGTTAGTGCAATATAAAAATGTGTAAGATTATGTCAAAGGGAACTAATAAGAATCATTTTTCTCCCATTTGCAGAAAGGGATCTGATGACCTCCTGTAAGGCACTGTAACACCACTTGAGGGAAACCTGACTAGTCCTGTATGGTGATCCCATTTTAAAAAAACTAAAACCACAACTATTTATAACAGCAGATAATTTTTTTATACATTTAGCACTATGAAAGTTAATACCAAAATTTTTACATGTAAATTATGCTGCTTTGAAACACGAACCTTTTTTACTTTGACTAATCACTACACATACGTACACAGTTCAGATCCAGGATTTAGAATTGCCTGTAAAATTGATGGCTGTCCTCGATCATACAAATCTGTAAAGTACCTGTATAGACATATTCGTGCACATCATGCAGTATTCTATAACTACCATCTTAATAGACTAAGGGGTAAATTTCAGGTTTGTGATAATTCAGAGATTAGCACTAGTATGCAGAATGAAGTTGGTGATGACTCTGTAGAAATGTTATCTGATGAAGGAAACGAATGTGCTTCATCACATTCAAATATCAGTTGGACCCATGAAACAGTTAAAAGGTCTTTAGCATTGAAAGAGGAGAAGTTGTTCCCATCTGTAGTGATTAAAGATTGCTCTGTTCATTTGCAAGACCTTTCAGCTTTGCAGCATAATGAAACTATAAATAAAGTAATAACTTCAGAGATGATCAGACTTCACGTCACAGTTTCCTCCTACAAAAAGATATTGTCTCTGACCCCTGAATTTGCCACTCTTGCTGGGCTAACTAAATTAATAAGAGAGAAATTTCCTTATGCTTCCTTACCAAAGGATATATTAATTCAGTACTGGTTTGAGGAGGAGGATTTTTCTGAATGGGTTGACGTGGATGAGGACACCATCCAGACTTTTGAGGATCAGAAGATCCATAAATTGAAAGTTGTGGCTCTAGATGAGCCTTATGCAAGTGCCATCAGTACTAGTCCCAGATCTGCTACTAGCCACAAACCACAGGCTGATGATGTGCACCCCACTGCAAGTACATCACATTCATCACTTACTGTACCAGCTTCCTCTCCTGCACCTTCTGAATCTGGGTAAATGTAACAGTCTGATTGGTACTATTAATGCCTAGTAGCAGTACATCTTGGTTGTGAATGTCTATAAATATTATAAAAAAAATCAGTCTGCGCCCGTGTACATTAAAGTGAACCAAAAACATCTTACAAACAAAACATATTAGACAAGTATAGAAATTAGCACATGTTGCATGTTTTGTTATTCTGTCAGATCAAAGCCTGGTGGAAAGGATCACGCCATTGCCTTCCCAGTAACGTACAGGATTCCTATCCAGCAGTTACCTCATGGTCTTAAGAAAAAACAAGAAAAAGGCATGCCTCTGAACCAGGAGGATGTGCGACTCTTGCTTACACGTATTTACAAGCATGTGACTGCACATTATGAAAATTCTTTGTAAGTATTTTTTATTTGTCAGGGTATGACTCTTTTCTGTAGAAAATTTCTTGTAGTAACAGGTTACCTAGCTATCATAATCATCAAGAGCAGCAAAATAACTCCACTTCCCAAATATCAGCAAAGCAGGTGCACACACAGAAATATAACATAAGTGTGTGTGTGTGTGTGTGTTTACAACAAAAGAGACGGTTCAAGGACAACAAAAAGAGTTTAAAAAGAAGACCACTACTTGCCGCTCCCACAACAGAAAATAGTATAGAGTGGCCAAAAGAGAGGTCGATTTCGGGTGGAGAGGTGTCTTGATACACTCTTGAAAGAGGTCAAGTCATAGGCAGGAGGAAATACAGACGAAGGAAGGCTGTTCCAGAGTTTACCAGTGTAAGGGATGAAAGAATGGAGATGCTGGTTAACTCTTGCATAAGGGGTTTGGACAGTATAGGGATGGGCTACAGTGGACAGTCAAGTGCAGCGTGGCCATGGGAAGGGGAGAGGCATGCAGTTAGCAAGTTCAGAAGAGCAGTCAGTGTGAAAATATCGATAGAAGATAGAGAGGCAACATGGCGGCAGAATTTAAGAGGTAGAAGACTATCAGTAAGAGGAGGAGAGCTGGTGAGACAAAGAGCCTTAGGCCTTTACCAAGAGTCATGAAGGTCGAGCTGCGTACCTTCCCTTTGACAATGTAGGCACGGCCTGAGGCCGTGCCTTTAATCCTTCCCACAAGTCGCCCGGGAAGGTAAATGCACATACACACACGCAGCCTACTTTTCACCTACCAGATATAATGCACACACACAAACACACAGTGCTATTCATGGAGATATAATACCTCCATGGTGCTATTACAGCCATAATATTGTCCGTTTCATTCCGTCTGTCCACTCATGAACGTAGATGTGGCACCTGCGCATTGTGAGTTTGTGATTGCGTGAAGATCATTTGAATGTTTATGTATACAAAAAATCCTCAAACCATCGTATATGAACCGCAAACAGAAGATTTGCATCGATAATATACCATACAAGGACACGAAGAAACAACTTTGTATATCAAACAGTATAGTATGATCATACTCAAACAATCTATAGCCTTTCAGATATTCACATTTCATCTCATTAAGGGATATAAAGTGACATACAACTCTGCAAGTGTCTATACATAAGGAATTTTGATGTTGCATGTATAAATAACATGGTTAGCCTAATATATTCGAAATAGCCTAGCATTGCATTCAACAGTTATTATTTATTATTTCATGTTTTTTTCTGTTATTAATCGTTATTTGCATGCAGTAAATTATTAAGATACCCTTTGTTTGCACTTGCTGAGCCAGATGTCTTAACTGAAATGAGAAAGAATTTGAAAACCCATTGATCGTTGGAGAATGTGAGCCACGAAGGTTCCCGCCTGGCTGGTACCTCTGCGCTTTGAAGGCGCGTGCTGTTGTTGTAAACAAGACAAACATATTCGCTGCAACTATAATATATGACTTTCCAATTAGGGAAAATATTTTCTCATGTTGTTTTAACTGAACTGCAACTATTTGTCTCCCTCTCCTGAATCCAAACTGGCAATCCGAGATAATTCTCTCCCTTTCTAAAATATCCGACCACCTGTTTTTGACTAGCCTTTCACATATCTTTGCAACCACACTAGTGAGTGATACCAGTCTGTAATATAATGGGTCCTCTCTCTTTCCTCCTTTATAAATTGGTACTATGTTTGCTCTCTTCCAATCTTGTGGTACCCTTCCTTCACTCAGGGAGGCGCTCATTATGGAGTGCAGTTTCTCTGCAAGTTGCTCACTACATTCTTTCAGGATCCACCCTGATACTTCATCCGGCCCTGTCGCCTTTCTTACATCCAGCTTGTTCAAGCTTTCCTTGACCTCCTGCACCGTTAACTGCATCTCCTGCATAACCCTTCCTCTTTCCTGGCCCGGTGGTTGTACGAATTCGTCTTCCTTTGTGAAAACTTTTTGAAAGCTGTTGTTCATCACTTCTGCCATCTCTGCTGGGTCTTCATATGTAGTTCCATCCATTTTCAGTTTATTGATTGTTTTTCTATTCTTTAATTTGCCGTTCACATGTCTATAAAATAATTTAGGTTGGTCTTTGCATTTGTCGATTATATCTTTTTCATATTTCTGTTTTTCTTCCCTTCTAATCTTTGTATATTCATTCCTTGCTTGTTTGAAATTGTTCCACGCGTTGATTCTTCTTTGTCTCCATCCCTTTCAGGCTTCCTCCTTTCTTTTTCTAGCTGCCTCGCATCTTTTGTTAAACCACTCCTTTTTACCAGCATCCTTTTTGGTTACCTTTGGGACATATCTATTCTCAGCTTCTTTGTACAGCTTTAAAAACTCCTCCCACTTGTCTTGTGTACTCCTGACTTTGTACAGCCCACTCCAATTTGCATTCTCAAAAAAAGTTCTCATATTAACAAAGTCTGCCTTAGAGTAGTTTCTTCTCCCTATTTTATGATCCTCTCTTCGGTCAGTCATTCTCTTTTCTTTTACTTCAAATTCCACAGTCGCTTGGTCACTCTTAGCTATTGGGCAGTCTATTTTAATATTTTCTATTACTTCTGGTTCCTTGCTAAAAACCAGGTCTAATCTTGATGCCTCTCCTTTCCCGAATCTAGTATGTTCCTTAATCCATTGCGTCAGCACATGTTCCATTGCCAGTTGCAGGAGTCTTCCTCCCCACGACTCTTCTGTTCCCTGCGTTTGCCAATCTTCCCATTCTACCTCTTTGCAATTAAAATCACCCATTAAAATTATTCTTTCACTCTCTCTTAACATTCCATCCAAGCAACTCACCGTGTCTTGTATCTTTTCTTCATATTCTCAGGCCTCCCATGCATTAGTTCTTGGTGGCACATACCCTACTACATACTGCCTCCTTCTTCCTTCAGCACCCACAATTTCCACTTTCAGTACCTCTGCCAAGCCTTCACTCTCCATCACCTTCTCCACCTTAATGCCTTTCCTTACCATCAACATCACACCTCCTCCCTGTTTTCTCTTTCTGTCTCTCCTCCATATATTGTATGCACCTTCTCCAATCCCTACCACCTCAATTGGGTCACACAACTTGGTTTCCGTCAGCCCCACAATATCAGGTTCTCTATCTCTCAAATAGTCGTTTAACTCTATCCACAATGACACTATTCCATTGATATTCGTATATGACACTTTCCATCCTTCCTCCTTTCCTGTTAGATTTTTTATCTCCTTCCTCTCGTCACCATGAACCACTTCCTCACTTTCATATCCATTACTCTCCAAAAAAAAACTCCTTCTCTTCTTCCGATCTCTTCTCATTTAAATCACAAACCTCACCTCTAAGTTCATTCAACTTGTCTCTCTCTTGTTCATTCAGATCTTTCCTCAGCCACATCATTTTGGTGTCTTCTTCTCCCGCTAGCTTCCAAGCTTTTGCCAGGGCCTCTTCTGCTTCGCTCTGTGCCTTGAATCGAGTCCTAATTGTTCTATCTTTTTCTCCATTGTATTTGCCAATCCTGTGACAGTCATCTATTTCTTTCTTTCTTTGTTTGTGTGTGTGTGTGTGTGTTTTCCTGTCCATACAAGATGAGAAAAAAATTGCCTAATGCTGTGCCACAAAAAATGATAGGTTAAGTTAGGTGCATATGCAATGCTGCACGGGGCTGCAGTGTTCATCTCCATAGCCGGAGCCTATTATCCCTGGAATACAGGGCTATAGTCTGTTCAGAGCATGAAGGCGGTTCAAGGTGTGGCAGATTCCAGAATTCCCATGAGTGCAGCGCTGCCAGTTTGACCGCCTATTATCAGTTTAGCACTCTCTCCCGGCCTACCCACCCACAACCCACCTGTTTCTCTCTCTCCCTCTCTCTCCCTCTCTCTCCCTCTCTCTCCCTCTCGACCCGGGGGAGGGACCTAGGGGGACACACCGACCACCACCACCACCACCACTACCAACACCAAAATGTGGCAACATGGGAAAAAATCGCTGCCACATGTCATAGAATTTATACAAATCGTTGTTATAATCCTAAACATCGACACTCATTGTACTATGTAGCTTCCTTTACTATATACAGAATATATAAAATATCGCTTTCAAATAGCACATGGATGGGAAATAAGAGAGAGACACATGTACGAAGGCTGATTTGGCAGCATGGGTAGAGGTAAACAACGATACCAGCTCCACCCTGAACCGCCTTCTTGCTCTGAACAGACTATAGTGTACCATCTGGGTACCTACAATTACCTTCCCTGGGTTTCCCCAGGTACCCATTTATCTACCATCTCGATTGGAATGGAAGAACAGCTGGGTGAGCAGGTTACCTACTGCCTGGGCTCTTATTCCAATCCCAGGCCTGCGGATTTGTAGCTTGGTGTGCTAACCACTGCACCACGGAGGTGATAGATAATTGTTGTTATTATTACTATTATTTTTATTATTACATAATTCTCATGACTTATCATCTTACAGCTATCCAACACCCAAACATTACAAAAGTATGGCAAATGCTGTTTTGACATCGTTTCCTGCCATTCTGAGGAATAGTGATTTAGAGGAGCATGAATTGAAGCTGCAGTGGAAATTACGCATTCAGCGCAAGTTTCAGAATTCAAGGAAGAGGCAAGATTCCTTCGTGAAGGAAGTGGCAGCAAGGAAAAAGAAGAAAGCCCCTCACGTAGAAGCAGAAGAGACTGAACATCCACCGAAGCCCCATTCAGAAAATGTAGACTCAGTAAAGATATATAGACAGTGGCTTGCTCTAGAATGGTTGAAGAGAGATCCTGATTTAGATAAGGTATGTGATATCTGTATGCTAGATCTAACTTTCATATACTCAAGATATTTCTCTACTGACATTCTCTTTAACAATGTCATCTCTTCTGTAGGCTAAGCCATTACAGTGGTCCTGGTGGGGGCTGGCCTCTGATCAAAAGTGAAATCCCATATATATATATATATATATATATATATATATATATATATATATATATATATATATATATATATATATATATATATATATATATATATATTACTGTCTCCAAGTTTGCGATAAATAGGTCGACGTTGCGGGTCGCAAACGTTGAAATTGCATACTTTGAACCATTTTTATTATGGGGAAAATTGAAAACCGTCAACATCTTGCGCTTGGCCATCCCTCCGGGTGGCCAAGCGCATGTGTGCGGACGGCCCCGGCCGCGCACTGGGCCCGAGCATCTGGCAGGCGGCTGATGATGGTAATGATGAGTGTTGGTGGCGTGGCCTTTGCATCATCGCCGCCTGAACAGTATTTTTGTCGGGGCCCGTATGAGTGTGGCTGTGTTTGTTGTGGGGTTGGGATTCTCAATTTGCCAGTTCTTGCTTTCCACATGTTGTGCAGGACCCCTTTTTTTTCTTCCTTCTCTTCTTTTTGAAAAGGAAGAGATGGAAGAAAAGAAAGAGGTCCCGCACATGTGGAAGGTGGGAATTGGCAGATTGAGGAGCCTGGGCCCACGATGGGCACAGCCACACACACACACACTGATGAAGGTGCCAATTGGGTGGTGCCGATGCGGGGGATGCGCTGCCGATGCTCATCATCACCATCACCATCATCAGCCGCCCGTCAGCTGCTCGGGCCCAGCTTGCGGTCGGGGCTGCTCGCACACATGCACCTGGCTGCCCGGATCCCACTCCTAAGGGGTGGGTAAGAGCGAGTATGGGAATCATGGACTACAACAAGGTGTGAAAAATAATGGTTTTAGCAGCCTTTTCCTTTCGGGTCATACCGCAATTTCAGTTTTCAATAAAAATCAAATTTTTGGGGTCCCTATTGCAAATTCGGTGAATTGCAAACGTGAAACTCACAATCCTGGAGACAGTACTGTATATATCAACTTCCTTGAGGTTGGGTATTTTGTATCGTCTCTGCCAGTTCTTCTCCCCCATGCAGTTGCTATCCACATACAGGGGCCTTGTCTGCCCTCATAGGGAGTATGCATCTCGTGTGTGGGAGGGCTCCACTCACACAGCTCTCTTGGACAGAGTGGAGTCTAAGGCTCTTCGTCTCATCAGCTCTCCTCCTCTTACTGATAGTCTTCTACCTCTTAAATTCCACCACTATGTTGCCTCTCTATCTTCTATCAATATTTTCACGCTGACTGCTCTCTGAAATTGCTAACTGCATGCCTCCCCCCCTGCCACGGCTCATCTCTTTACTGTCCAAATCCCTTATGCATGAGTTAACCAGAATCTTCACTCTTTCATCCCTCACACTGGTAAACTCTGGAACAATCTTCCTTCATCTGTATTTCCTCCTGCCTACGACTTGAACTCTTTCAAGAGGAGGGTATCAGGACACTTCTCCTCCCAAAATTTACCTATCTTTCAGCCACTCCTTTAACTCTTTTTAGGAGCAGTGAGTCGCGGGCTTTATTTTTTTCATTGTTTCCTTTTTTTTATGCCCTTGAACTGACTCCTTTGCGGTAAAAAAAAAAATATATATATATTATATATATATATATATATATATATATATATATATATATATATATATATATATATATATATATATATAAGAGAGAGGTAGGCTGGTTGGGCAGTCAACTTATGAGAGTTTTTTTAACATTTTTTTCAGGTTGAAGACCTGATGCAGCTGACTCTCTCTGAAAGACGCAACCAAATAACCAATGGTGATATTTCTGTACCAGAAATCATTAACTTGTACCCGTGGATTCAGAGTTTCGATGGCGTAAGTGTATATACTTTGTTTTATGAATTTGCTGCACATGATTACTAGTACTCAACTTTATTTGTATGTGTATATTCATATTTTCATAGTTTTTTATATTTGTCTTTATAGATAATCAACGAGTTCCTGAGACTAGAATTGCATACAGATGAACCAGACCCAAGAATAGCAATTTTGCAAGGACTGGAGAAATACAAGCTCCCAGTAACTTCCCTTCTCAAGAAAAGAAGGGCAGTTCCCCATTATATGAAAACTTTACTTGAACTCTATGAGCACAATGAAAGTGAATGTGAGTAATAATATCTAATTCGGCGTGTTGATTTCAGTAGCTGGTAGCTAGTTAATATATGTATCTTTTCATCGTTGCCCACACATTTTACACTTTTACAAACTTCATCATTCTGCATAGTATTCATGAAACTATGTTGCATGCAAAAACTAAACATTGTACTAAACTGACATGACCTGTCTACCTATAGTGCCTGCACCTTCCTCTATCCAGATACTAACTCTTTGGTTGTTTAAGTCCTGCTCCTCTACCAAATTTCTGGCTGAATGCCATGAAAAATTAATGATTTGCAGCATAAGTGATGACAAAGATATTAATAGGTGTACAGAAAATCTTTCTCATTTTCTCTTTCACACACACACAAACACACACATATAATCAGTAAGGCAGAATGGTGTTCATACTTTGTTTGCTAGCTACAAGTTTTCCCCACTACCTACAGTCCAGTTGGATATGACCATCTATTAACTCGCATCCTTATGCAGTTAACTTTCTCTTTAATTTTTGTTTGTTAGATTTACCTTTTATTATGCACTTTGTTTCCCTCTTGTCACCAGATGATTGCTTAGTCACACTGGGGCTACTTCATCTGCTTGGGGAAAGGAAAGATTCCATCTTTACTCAGGTAAAAATTTTAGCCCCTTTTAATTTTAGAGTGGTGTATATATTGAGATTTCTGAATATATTACCTTAACCCGGTAGCAGCGACGGGCCAAATTTGTGGCTTTACCGTGTAGTAGCGACGGGCCAAATTTGTGGCTTTACCGTGTAGTAGCGACGGGCCAAATTTGTGCCATGATATAAACCCCCCAAAATAGATAATACATAATCTGATCACAAATGTTTTGAAACATATGAAATGGTTTGTGTGAGGGGTGATTTTTTTTCATTTTTCTCGCTTGGAGGAACCATTAAGAAACATGATCCCCACTGCTACTGGGTTATTGTATACATTTGTATACTGATCTTATAACTTTTTATATTTTTTTTACATCAAAGAAAATGGCACAAGGCGTACAAAAAGTGCAAAAAACAGAAAGCCCACTACTTGCTGCTCCCATAAAAGATAAAAGTTAAAAGTAGCCAAAAGAAAGGTCAATTTTGGGTGGAAAGGTGTCTAGATACACTCTTCTTGAAAGAGGTCAAGTCATAGGCAGGAAGAAATACAGACGAAGGAAGGCTGTTCTATAGTTTACCAGTGAAGGGAATGAAAGAATGCAGATGCTAGTTAACTCTTGCATAAGTAGTTTGGACAGTATAGGGATGAGCATGAGTAGACAGTCATGTGCAGCGGGGCTGCGGGAGGAGGGGAGGCATACAGTTAGCAAGTTCAGAAGGGCAGTCAGCATGAAAATACCGGTAGAAGATAGAAAGAGATGCAACATGGCGGCGGAATTTAAGAGGTAGAAGACCGTCAGTATGAGGAGGAGAGCTGATGAGACGAAGTGCCTTAGACTCCACTCTGTCCAGGAGAGCTGTGTGAGTGGAACCCCCCCACATGTGAAATGCATACTCCATTTGAGGGCAGACTATGCCCTTATAAATGGAGAGCATCTGTGCGGGAGAGAAGAACCGGCGGAGACGATACAGAACACCCAACCTCAAGGAAACTGATTTAGTGAGAGAGATGTGAAGTTTCCAGTTGAGATTTTGAGCTAAGGATAGACCGAGGATATTTAGTGTTGAAGAAGGTGACAGCTGAGTGTTGTTATCAAAGAATAGGAGATAGGTGTTTGGAAGATTGTGTCGAGTTGATAGGTGGAGAAATTGGGTTTTTGAGGCATTAAAGGACACAAGGTTCCTTTTACCCCAATCGGAAATGATAGCAAGGTCTGAGGTTAAGTGTTCTGCAGCCTCCAGTCTGGAGTCTTGTAATTCCTGTTGAGAGGGTCTTCTGTTGAAAGAAGTTGAATAATGCAGAGTGGAGTCATCAGCGTATGAGTGGATAGGACAGTTTGTTATGGAAAGATCATTGATGAATAACAGGAAGAGAGTGGGTGATAGGACAGAGCCCTGTGGAACACCACTGTTGATAGGTTTAGGGGAAGAACAGTGACCGTCTACCACAGCGGAGATAGAACGGTCGGAAAGGAAGCTGGAGATAAAGGAACAGAGAAGGATAGAAACTGTAAGAGGGCAGTTTAGAAAGCAAAGGCTTGTGCCAGACTATCGAAAACTTTCGATATGCCTAGCGCAACTGAGAAAGTTTCACCGAAACGGCTAAGAGAGAATAGCCAAGAGTCAATTAAGAGAGCAAGAAGATCGCCAGTAGAATGTCCCTTGCGGAACCCATACTGGTGATTAGATAGGTCAGAAGTGGAAAGGTGCTTTTGAATCATCCGGTTAAGGATTGATTCAAAAGCTTTAGATAGACAGGAAAGTAAAGCTGTAGGGCAGTAGTTTGAAGGATTGGAATGGTCACCCTTCTTAGGTATAGGCTGTATGAAGGCATACTTCCATCAGGAAGGAAAGGTAGATGTTGATAGGCAGAGACCAAAGAGTTTGACCAGGCAGGGTGTGAGCACGGAGGCACAGTTTTTAAGGACAATAGGAGGCACTCCATCAGGTCCATAAGCCTTCTGAGAGTTGAGGCCAGAGAGGGCATAGCAAATATCGTTCCTAAGAATCTTAATAAAAGGCACTAAGGAGTCAGAGGGGGGATGAGTAGGAGGAATATGCCCAGAATCGTCCAGAGTGGAGGTTCTACAGAAAGTTTGAGAGAAGAGTTCAGCCTTAGAGATAGACGAGATGGCGGTGCTGCTGTCAGGGTTAACGAGAGGAGGGAAAGATGAAGTGAAATTGGAGGAAATGTTTTTGGCTAGGTGCCAGAAGTCCTGAGAAGAATTAGAAAAAGCAAGGTTTTGACATTTTCTATTAATGAAAGAGGTTTTGGTAAGTCGAAGAATAGATTTGGCACGATTCCGGGCAGAAATATAAAGATCATGGTTAGCAGGAGTGCAAAGTCTCTGGTACCTTTTGTGAGCTGCCTCTCTATCTTTGACAGCACGAGAAAAATCGTGATTAAACCAAGGTTTTTAAGATGTCATTAATTTTCACATCATTATTTCTTCCTTTAGGTACCAGAAGGAGAACTAAGAACAAGGCAGTCCAGCATTTCCATTCAACATGTTGGGGATATACATGAGTCAGACAGATTTTGTATATTATTAGACGGTGTACCTGTTGCTGAACCGGCATGCATTGCTATGGCTGTAGCTTCTTTTGTAGCAGGTCACTTTGTGTTTCACATTGATCATCCAAAGAATTGTGAACATTTCCTCAGTTTCGCATCATCATACCTCTTAGGTATCAAGGATGGGAGAGAGACCACTTCAAAATCAAGAACTCTTGTTGTAAAACTCAATGAAGAACAGACAAAATTTAGCTACAGTAATACATAAATCTAGTGTAATTAAATATGTATAACTTTTTCTTTTCTAGAAAGGAAAGGAAATATTTGTACTTGTTTTCCTACTATTCATGAAGCCTTAATGAATTGTTATTGTATGAATTTATATGAATCACTACTTGAAATTCTCTCTCTCTCTCTCTCTCTCTCTCTCTCTCTCAAAAATGTATGAAATGCCCTTCATGTAGCGTAATACGTATAAGGCAAATTTTTATTTTATTTCACTCATTTATGTTTTTATCATTTCTTTATTTGTTCATCCATGGTATTACAAACTATACATGAAGTTTTCACTATTACTGTTGTAGGCATATTTTGTAGACCTATTAAGTTAATATATGCTTTAGAAATGCACATTTTCTTCCATTGTGTAGCTTTAAAGGATCAATAGTGAGATATGAATATGATATCAGTTCCAAGCTTGTATAAATTAGGGTAAATGGCTATTTTTGCACTTATTATTGTCCCCAATTGCTTGAAGTACTGTGATACAATGAGTGGCAGTGGATGGATTAAGCATTCTTTACAGTTTATTTCATTGATTGCAGCATTTGATTTATGTTCCTAACTTTACAAGTATTATTTTAAGTACCAAAAAATTACTGCATTAACATTTTGAGTATATTTTGCTTAAAATTATTTGTACCCTACAAAAACATGTATTTGTTCCTACACCCTTGAAATTAAAAGGGAAATTTTTTTGCTTGTTTGTTCCTTTTCACATTACCTATGATATGACCAGATTCATATTGTTAAATGTTTAAATGAGAAACATTTACTTCATGCTACAGGTAATGAAATAGTAGTTATATTTTTTTCAGTTTTGTAATGTAATAAAAAAATGGGATGTACGTTATTATATTGAATTTCTCACCCCTTTCTTTTCTTGACCTTAAGACAACACTAATTAGTTGCTAGTATCAAAGTTACTAATGACTAGTCATTGCATAAGCTAAGTGATTAGTCATTTATTTAACTAACATCTCTGGTCCAGTTTACTAACGTGGTTAGTAAAAGCAGTGACCAGTACAAAGCTGTTATTCATTTTGCTATGACAAAGGCCATACTCAGCTTTAATAGTCAGTTAGTCATAAATTGACTACCATGTACTCATCGTGACTAATTTTGCCACTCGTTCTAGACCCCACGGACTTTACTAAGCAGAAAAGTTATTGGTATCAATCGACAGCAAAATGCAAGGGCTATATTTTTAATTAGCGACCGGGCTCGAAAACCGACTTGAAAGGGTCGAATATCGAATAAATTCGCCAAAAAACGACGACAAAAACGTATTTTTGAGTTCCCAACCCTACTCCCAGTAGTGTCCTCGCTAGATCTCGAAACGTAAACCCTGTCGAGGGCAAGTGTCCGTTCCATATGTATAGGTTTCACTAGTAGTAGTAATAGACTTACTAATATTAATAGTTGTAGTAGTAGTATTGTTGTTATTATCATTATAATTAGCAGACTAGTGGTAGTGTTCACAGGAATGATACCCTCCCAGATCTCAGTGAATCTTTGAAAGGGCGCAATTTAGGTCCTAAGGGGGCGGCGGCCGCCCCCCCCTTGGATCTGCCACTGGTATAATATAAATATGGAAAGAAAGGAAGGAATGACGAAAGGCTGAAGGAGGGAATATGAAGAAAGTAAGAAACAGCCAGGAGAGGTAGAAGAACAATAAAAAGGAAGAGGAATGCGAGAATGAAAGAAAAACACAGAAAACAACAAGACCGATGAAGCGGAACAGGACGAAGACTATGATAATGAAAAAAAAAACAGTTCAGAGTATTGCAAGAGAAATAAATAAAATAACAAGTACATCAGGAATGAACCACTTTGTGCTGAGTGGATGGACTTTCTCCCCAGGCGAGACGTCTTTGGTCTGGTCTTGTTCCTGGGGGAGGCATTCACCTTGAAGGACGTAAGAAGAAAAAAAAACGGCCTTCCTTCCTTCCACTGTATTTCCTCCTTCCAACGACTTTAATTCATTCTGGAGGCGCGCATCAGGACGCCTCTTGAGCCAAACCGACGCTCTCTTAATTAAGGCAGCATATGTTTATCCTTCCACTGTATTTTCTCCTTCGTACGATTCTTTAAGGACCAAACCGACAATCTCTTTTTGGCAGGATCTTTTCATCTCTAAAGGATCAATATTCTGGTGACATTTTTATCCCTTGGCCTGCTCTTGCTACTTTACCATACAATATAAACAACTCTGCCAAGGCCCAACGCAGAGTAACGCTTCCACACTCTCTTGTCGACCTCAGCGACCAGCAAAAGAAAGCTGACTACTGAAATTACTAGATGCTGATGCAGTGCTGATGGGGAAGGGATAACGAGTGCTCTGCTGAGGTAGGCGTCGTAAGGGAGCCTCTGTGCTTGATGAGGCCTGTAAGGAGTGTGACAGGGGAGGGTGACTGATCGGGGGAGACTGCTTTGAGGTAGCACGAGTAAATTCATGTGGCACAATATATACGAAGGGAAGGAAGGAGTGAGAACGTGGAGGGAGAATGATCGTAAAAAAGAGAGAGAGAAGGGAAGGAAGGAAGGAAGGAAGGAGCGAAATTAAGGGGAGGGAGAGTCAGGAAAGGGATAATGAAAAGAGATTATAGGAGGAAGAGTGCAGTGAAGGAGGGAGGAAGATATTTTAAGGGAGTGAGGGGGGTAAGCAAAAGAGAGAAAGGGAGGGCCAGGGAGGGAGGGTGAGAGGAAGAAAGAAACAGATGACTGGAGGGAAAGTGCATTGATGGAGGAAGGGAGGGCTCATTGGCAAGTGCGGAGGAGAGGAGAGAGAGGGGCAGAGGAGGAAGAGGAGGGGGTTGAGGGATGTGGTTACAAGTGCAATATGGAGGATCTTCAATGTCCTAACTTGAGATCATGGATTAATATGTGCCCAGGCCGCCCTTTGTTCCGGCGCTCATTAATCACGAGGCTCAGCTTCATACATTCCCGGAAGCTCCCCGTCAGGTGCTTGGTGTTGCTTGGGGGAGGGGAAGGAAGAGGAAGGAGGGTAGGAGGCGGAAGGAGGGGTTGCAAGCAGTAAAGGGGGGAGGGGTAGAAACAGGGGTAAGGGGAAGCAGGGGATGAGAGCAGGAAGTAGCAGGAAAGGAGTTGGGGGTAGGACAGAGGAGAAGGACGGAGGGTAGGAGAGATTGCAAGCAGGAATAAACGGGGATGAGGCAGTGGTAAGGAAGGGGGAAGGCTTGACCAGCGTTGCCAGATTATCGTATCCACCATTGTATTTACCGTTTTTAGACAGTTAACTATAGCGAAAAGACACTAATAATTAAACCTTTCAACGGTAACTATAAATAAATGTAGTTATTGGAGTGGAGGAGACACTTTTTTGGTCGGGAATCGGAAAACATAGTACGACAATCTGGTAAGCAAGGGGAAGCATGGGGTATAGGCAGAGATGGGGAGGTTAGAAAGAGGGTATCAGGAAAGAGGTTTGAGGAAAGAAGGAAGAGGTAGTAATGGGTACGTTAGGAATGGGAGGGAAAAAGAAATTAAAGAAAACAGGAAAGAGGTAGATAAAGAGAGATAGAAAGAAGGGAGGAGAGGGAGATATGAGAAACAGGGAGGAGGAGGAGGAGGAGGAGGAGTCGGGAAGGAGGGTGAAAGGAAATGGAGAGCAGGGGGTGGAAAAGGAGACAGAAGGAGGGAGGCATGAAAAGATAGACAAATATATACTTATGAGAGGAAGGAAGGGAGGAACGAGGGAGAAGAACTACAGTAGACCATCCAGAGTGTCAACATGGAACCAGAGAGAGAGGAAGGCAGGGGACAGGGTAGGGAGGAAAGGGAGTTAGACAGGGAGGTAGGCAGGGGAGGAGAAAAGAAGATAAACGACAGTAGACCAGCCCGAGTGTCAAAGTGGAAGCAGGAAGAGACGAAGGCAGGGGACAGGGTAGGAAGGAAGGGGAGTTAGACAGGGAAGGAGGAACGAAGATAAACGACAGTAGACCAAGCAGGAAGAGACGAAGGCAGAGGACGGGTAGAAAGGCAGGGAGGTTGGCAGAGAAGGAGAAGGGACACTAGAGTACACGGGCCGAGATGTCAGCAGGGCTCAGGACGCGATATACAAGGATGCAAAGCTCGGCGCCTCTCTTTCTGATCTGTGTGTATCGCGTTTTGATTGCGAGACTTATTGTGCCGGACTCCCGATGTCACGTCTATTCATTGCGCGATCTAAAAGGATTTTGCGTTTAATGCGAAAGATATCGTTTGCCAATAAGGTCTCCTCCGTCCCTTCCATTTCAGCGATATGTTTGGCGTCAGCATCAATGGAAACCGGTGCTCAGAAGAGATGTCGTGATTGTACGTGTTGCAGGATATGAAAGACCTTCGTGTATAAACTGAAATAGTCGGGATAATAAAGTCTCTGCTTGACAACACAATAACATGCTTGGGAGTTAGCGTCAAAGAAAAGTGTAAAGGAGAAAAGATGTCACGTTTACGAGCTGCAGGATGGAGAGGAGTTTTGTGTTTTAATTGAAAATGATGCGTGACAATAAGACTTCATCCGTGGTCCATCAGAATGGTTTCTTTGGCGCTTGCTTCTACGAGAACTGTAGTCTTCCAAATATGTCGAGGCCGGTCTGGCGTAGGCTTCCGCGGGTCCATTTCTCCCCTCTGCTCAGCCACACAATCCCAACACCTATTTTTTCCTTTCATATGTTACCTATAGCTTACACATGAGAGGAAGAAATAGGTGCTGGGACTGTGTGGCAGAGCAGAGGGGAGGAAAGCACCGACGGGAGCCTACGTCAGACCGGCCTCGACATATTTGAAAGACAATAGTGACAAAGATCAGTAACAACAACAGCAAACGCCAGACCAGCTAGTAGAGGGCGAAACATGTCACACACTGAGCCCGGCCAAAGAGATGATAAATACTGGAACTTTAATCAAATGTATCTAATAAAAAGAGCAAATGAAACTCAGCGATTAACATTCACTGCCGCCGTCAACCGAAACGCACAGGTGGTAATCAATTGCGTATGTATAATTGAACTGATTTATGTTGATTTAAGTTTGAAACACGTGTATACGAAATGAAAGCGTTGGTAAAGGAAAATGAAATGCGTTCAGTCTGAAATTGAAAGTGTCTAGTTTTTATTTTATTTTATGACTGAAGTGTGTCCCATCTCTTAGGTTAAAGGTTACGTGTCCCTTCAATCTCCCTCTCAATACGCCAATTTAACCCGGTAGCTGCGGGGATCATGTTTCTTAAAGGCCCCTCTAGGCGAGAAAAATGAGAAAAAATCATCACTCACACAAACCATTTCATAATATATATCAACGCATTTGTGATCAGTTTATGCGTCATCTATTTTTTGGGGTTTATATCATGGCAAAAATCTGGCCCGTCACTGGCACACGGTTAAAGTTCGACCTCTTTTATGTGACCCTTATTGAACTTGCGTTATAAAAGGGAAATGGAGAGAGAGCGAAGAAAAGCGAGGAGGAGGAAGAGACGTGAGAGGAGCGGCTGCAGCTAATCCCCTCACGAGCATAATTCGACAAACTGAAGATTCCTCTCGCAGAATATCTTACTCGCTCGCCGGAAGAGAAAAGTGCCGCAGCTGATATTTCGTATTCGATGTGAGGATTTTCTTTGGCTATGTATTCGTATGCATGACATCCTTATTACTGTTCTTGTTCTTGTCATACTTTTGCCATTCCTTTTCCTGCTCCTATTTAACGTTTATCTGTTGACATTAAGTTGTTGACAGTTTATGCGCTTTGTTGTAACCTTTTCGTCGTGTTCTTTTTTCTTATTCTCCTCTCCTCTCTCTCTCTCTCTCTCTCTCTCTCTCTCTCTCTCTCTCTCTCTCTCTCTCTCTCTCTCTCTCTCTCTCTCTCTCTCTCTCTCTCTCGTCAAAGCCACCTGCCGAACGAGCCCGGAGCAGCCCCTTGTATGGGTGTTACCGCGTTAGCTGCTCCCTTGCACTTGGCTCCTTCCTTCCCTGGGCATCTTAAGGCGTTGATGGTGTTTGTGTGCTATATTGTAAATGTTTCTTTCACACAATCATATTCAGTCGTACCAATAACAAAGTAGAGGCGAGTTATTATCTGTCTATCTATGAGTATCTTGTTCGTCATTGCACTCGTTTCCTTTCTTCCCTTGGCATTTTAAAGCGTTGATGGTGTTCGTGTGCTATTTGTAAACGACTCTGTCACAAGTCTTTCCAGCCTTTCAAACAACGAAATAAGCGAGGTGTTATCTACGGTCATCTTGTTATAAGTCATCACCCCTTGTCGGCCCTGTCATAACCTCTCCTAACTGAGGTGGCAGCCCGGCTTGACACGCAATGCACTAAGCGAGAAACAAACTCACAGCGAGGGAAACACAACACAAAGTCCGTGGCCCGAACTCAGCGTGGAATCACCGAATGTTCCTCCTCTCCTGATCACGAGTTGCGGGAGTTAGAGGCAAGGGTAGCCACGCCTCGAGGTCACGGAAATGTAGGGAATATAACATGTGGGTTTGACTGAGTGCCATATATATTCTAAAACTATTAATTCTTATTCTTAGTGAAAAGGTAAAACTATTAGACACATGATTAGAAATATGTGTTTGTCTAATGTTTGATGGTTACAAAAACTCTTCATTTACAGTTTTGTTTCAACATTGACGTATAATGAAAACAAAATATGACTATAAAAAAATATAATTACATATTTCGAAATTGTCCAAGCTGATATAACTGAACTGGCATTAAAGTTATGAAGCTCATCACTGCAACAAATAAGTCAACGGAAAGAAACACGTTAGAAAATAGTACCAAACCTCGACTTGGCTGAGTGCTGGGCTGCAAAGATCCCACTAACGGACCAACGCGCGCGCACACACACACACACACACACACACACACACACCGCCGCAGGGACAGACAAATGGTCCATAAAGAAAGCCACCGTCCAGCTACACGAACTTGTATCCATCTTTTACAGCGACAGTTTGGCTTCACGGCTGACCGGCACGAGGAGGGACCGACTCGTAACGGGGAGGCTGATGGGGAGCGAGGAACCTTACACAACAGTTACGTATATTGATGGGGAAAAAAAAAAAACTACGGCCATTGGGATACTCGACTCGCACAGGAATCTCCGTGACTGCTTTGAGATTTGTATTCGACGTTACAAATGAAAATAAAAAAAATGGGAAAAACAAAAGAAAATGTGTTTGTTGGTTTCACGGTCTGCACTCCAAGCTTACTACTGAAAGGCGGTAAAATAGTGTTGGTTATGATTTGCATTTCTTTTACAATCTGAACAATAATAAACGTGATTTGTGTGCTTTTGCATTTTGATTTATTGGCATGTCCACAGCATTAGCTCCACAAAGCTAAACCATGATGCCCAGAAATGGAACAAACCGCCATCAACGAAGACTAAAAACACTTCATTCCAAGTACAAACACAGAGACAACAATATATTCTCATTTATTTCTGGCACATTAACTTACAGTCGACAGTACAAGGACGAGAACCTTGCGAAAAAAAAAGGAGAATTGGAGGAGGTTGTTGGATGTTGATGAGGAGACGATGGAGAAGGAGGAGGAGCAAAAAGAGAGTAAAAGGAGACAGAGGAGGAGAGCAAGGCTGACTAAGTAGTAGAAATAGGAGATGGAGTAGATGTAAAATAATGCGCCGGATGTGGAAGACGAAGAGGACAGCTAAGAATGAACACTGGATATTCTAACACACAATCAAATACACAAACGCGGGTTGAAGGAAGAGGGGGCAATAGCAACAGGAGGAGAAAGAGAAGCAATACAGCAGGAGGGGGAAAGTAACCCATTTAAACCAGCTATCGTCTTTATTTTTTTTCGCTTTCCCTTTGTTATTTCTATCAGTGATGTTATGGTAAGGAAGACACACTAAGTATAAACACAACAATTATAAAAAAAAATCATGTCATCTGCGTGCTTCTCCACACACAAAACTCAAGGCGAGAGAGCAAAGGGAAAAAGCGAGTAGCATAGTTCTCTACTCCCTGCAGGGCACAAGTTAGTAGGAGAATGGAAGGTAGTGGTGGTGGAGGAGGTGGAAGTACTAGTGGTGGTGCTGGCTGTGGTGGTGGGCATGGTAGTGGTGTTGGTGGTCGATAAGGTTGTAGTGGTGAAGGTGTTGGCGGTGGGGGGATGAGAGAGGTGGAGCTGGTAGTGCTTTTGCTAGTGTTAGTATTAGTGGCGATGGAAGTGGTTGTGGTGGTGGTGCTGGTGGAGGTGGTGGGTGTGGTACTGGTAGTGGTGGTGTTTGTAGTGTTTCTGCTATTGGTGGTTTTGGTGGTCCTGGTAGAAGTGGTGGTGGTAATGGTTGTGGTGGTGCTGGTGAAGGTGGTGGTGACGTCCTTGTCTCCTTAAAGTCAGGCCGAATGACAGACCATTACATAACTGACTTACGCAAGATCAGACAGACCGACACACACACACACACACACACACACACACAAACAAACAAACAACCCCTCCCCCCACACACACAACTAACACCTCCCCCTCCCTCCCCTTCCCTTACCACACACACACCATAACTTTTTATCTGTCATCTCCACTGTCTCATTGGGTATGTGTGTACATTCTTCCTTACTAAAGCATTTTTTTGTAGGCCATTATCCATTTCTGACCCGCAGCTCGTATATACCACGCTGCCAAGACTACGGAGTGGAAGGGAAGGGGAAGGGAAGGCGGGGGACAGCGTGAAACAGGAGCTGGGCTGACAAGGGAGGGCTGGGGAAGGCTAGGGAGGGATGGGTTGGGCTGAGGTGGGGAGGAACCACTACTACCCACGTCTCGCTGCTCTCCTAGAATGTGTCGGCAGCGGGCCAGCCAACATCTAGCATCATGGGTCTCCCCGCAGTGGCCTTCACCTTCTCCTGTCCCTGTTTGTGTGTGTGTTTGTGTGTGTGTGTGTGTGTGTGTGTGTGTGTGTGTGTGTGGTGGTGGGTGAGGGTGGGGGGCGTGTGTGTGTGTGGGGGGGGGGGATGTGTGCGTGTGTGTGTGTGTGTGTGTGTGTGTCCGCGCGCGTATATTGGCTTTAAAAAGGTATACAACCGCACACTGTTTCTACAATATGGCGCTGGCAGCAAGCAAGCATAAAAGAGAGAGAGAGAGAGAGAGAGAGAGAGAGAGAGAGAGAGAGAGAGAGAGAGAGAGAGAGAGAGAGAGAGAGAATGATAAACAGACAGCGGAGAGACTCAAGGCAGGATGACAAACGCGCAAAAAGATACGGAGATAAAATCAGCAGAGCGTGTGGTTCTCATCTCCCCAGCCTCCCTTTTTTCCTCATCACGAGAGGGCACTGCGGATGGGAGATGAGGAGGGGGAGGAGGAGAAGGAAGAGGAGGAGGAGGTGGAGGTGGAGGAGGAGGAGGTGGAGGAACAGGAAGAGTAGTAGTAGTAGTAGTAGAAGGAGGAGGAGGAGGAGGTGGAGGAGGAGGAGAAGGAGTAGAATGAAAAGGAGAAAGTAAAAGAAACAGAGTGGGGGAAGAAAATACACGGGAAAAAAAAAAAAAACAGAAGTAAATAAAAAGTGGAAAAATGGGAGAATTGGAAACAGGAACTGGAATAAGAGGAGAAGGAGGAGGAGAAGGAGTGGAAGAAGAAGAGAAGGAGGAGGAGAAAGAATACAACACAAATGACGAAGACCATGAATTTAAACCTCTGAGTCAACAAAAAAACAAACAAACATCAGCACATTCAGAACATACAACCCCATCCTACAGCAACATAATTTTCTTTTATAGTCAAGCCTTGCACACAGAAAAGAAAACGGACGGAGGGGCTGCCACTAAGCTCACACGGCGCCAACGGCCAACCCTTCCCTACTTCGGCGTTTTATTACGAGGAAACACTGTAGTAGGTGACGCCGCCTTAGAAACTCGCGAGAAACAAAACTACAAGACACAGTAACAACATAAACAGTGGGAATGGAGTTTTCGTAATGGTGTTGGGGGTAGTAGTATATAGTAGTAGTAATAGTAGTAGTAGTAGTAGTAGTGAGACCCCCACCAGCACCAACACTAGCACTACGGCTGAAATTAAGGCATTTGTTCTAAATTACCGGAGGCACCAACATTAACAAGAGTGAACAGCAGCAGCAGAAACATCAGCAGCAGTAATTTAACCTAAAGCAGCAATAAGGTCAACAGAGGCGGCAGCAGTAAGTCTCCCGATGCAGCAGGAGCAGTAGAAGCAGTAAGAAGTGGAGCAGGAGCAGAAGGAGAAGGAGGAGAAGGAGGAGGAGGTGCAGGGAGCAGTAGGAGGATGTGCAGGCATCAGTAGGACAAGGAATAAAAGCAGAAGGAGGAGGAGGGGGAGGAGGAGAAACAGCAGGCAGCGAGGAGGAGAAGACGTAGAAGATAGGAAGTCTTGTTGCCACGAAGGTACTGAGACAAAAATAGAGAAGAGGAGCAGGATGAGGGAAAAAGACGAGGAACAGAAGGAGGAAGAGGACCAAAAAAGAAGAGCAGCAGCAGGAGGCGTAGGGGGAGCGAGTCTTGTTGCCACGAAATTAGTAAAACAAAAAGGGGGAACACTACACAAGACCAGTAAAAGTGAGAGAGGGATCCGGGCGGACTCTGAGGGTTCTATAAGAGAAAACTGCGGACACCCGGCGGAAAATTGAGGACGGGAGGGAGGCAAGACCAGCGGGAGAAGTTTTAGGGGGAAGAGGGATGAAGAGGAGAAGCTTTGGAGAAGAGGGTGAATAAACAAACATAAAACAACAAAAGTCGAAGCGAGAGTAAACATTTTAGAGAGATGATGAAAAGTTAAAGGAGAGAGGGAAATAAAAGTCAGCTAAGAGGCGAGGGAGGAGGAGGAGGAGGTGACACGGGAGGTTGTGAAGAAGGAGAAGGAGAAAGGAGAAAAAGAAAGATGATGAAGAAAGATGATGAAGGAAGATGAAAAAAAGAGGGCAAGAAAGAAATAATGATGAAGGAGATAGGACAGAAAGGGAGAAGAGAAGGATAGGGAAGAATAAGAATGAGGAGAAGAGGAAGGGAATGGAGGGGGAGACAAGTATTACGTAGAAAAGGAGGAGAAGGAGGAGGCAGAAGGAGAAAAAGCAAGAACGAAGAAAACGGAAGAGGAAGACGAAGAAAAAGGAATCTAGGGGAGAAATGTTACGTAAAAAAGAAAAGAAAAGGAGGAGCCAAAAAAAAGGACCACTGAAAAGAAGTACACCAGCAGCATTAATAAACAGGTAAGAGACAGGAAGGAGGCTTATAACGAGTTTACCTGGCCCGGTAGTGTACTCGAGCTCAGATCTTTACAGGTAGCCTACGGGGAGAGGTGGAGAAGAAGGAGGAGGAGGAGGAGGGAGAGAAGAACTGAAGAGGAAAGAAAGAAGCGGACGGTGAGGATAGAGGAAAGGGACAGCACATGGAAGAGGACGAGAAGGAGAGAACGACGGAAGAAGAAGAGGAAGAAAAGGAAGAAAGGGAGTTGCTATTTCTGTTATCACTCCGCTATGAAGCTGCGTAACGTGATATGCAAAGGTTCCTACACAATATAAGGGCATTGGAAGGGAGGATTATTACCAGTGAGAGGAATATAGGACGAGGAGGGGGAAGCAGAGGGAGAAGGAAGTAGGAGAAACATGGAAACGTGTTCAAAGTGAGAAGAAAAAGGGATTGGTAAAAAAAAAGGAGAATAAGAAGTGTGAGTGAGAGAGAGAGAGAGAGAGAGAGAGAGAGAGAGAGAGAGAGAGAGAGAGAGAGAGAGAGAGAGAGAGAGAGAGAGAGAGAGAGAGAGAGAGAGAGAGAGAGAGAGAGAGAGAGAGAGAGAGAGAGAGAGAGAGAGAGAGAGAGAGAAAAGGAGACCATATATACACACACAAACATTTATACACTCAGACACAAACATAGACATACAGAAAGACATACAGACAAGCATATAGACATACAAACTTACAGACCAAGAAGCATATTGACAGGGAAACACACAGATAGATAGACAAGCATACAGACAAACACACACACACACACACACACACACACACACACACACACACACACACACACACACACACACACACACATATAAACCAAACTCTATATGTAGGAAATAACAAACTAGAAGAAAGTTATCATGCAATAAACATCGTGTAAATATCGTGGAGCGCGTTTTCACCTTGGATCTGATATCTTCTGAGAATCAACGAGAGGGAAGGAGGGAAGACTTGCAAGATAAATAAAAGAGGAAACAAGGGAGTGAAAATAACTGATATGGAGAGAAGAGAAAATAGAGATTGACAGGGAATGAATTAAGAAGAGGAGGAAAAAGAGAGAGAGAGAAAAGAGAAGAAAGATGTAAAGTGAATTGATGGAGGAACAAAAGAAAGAGGGATGAAAACTGGAATAAGAACTGGAAGAGAGAGACTGACGGAGAAAAATATGGTGAAAAAAGTTAAGGAAAAGGAATAAAATAAAAGGACGAATAGGCGACAGGAAACAAAAGAAATAAAAGATTGAGAATTAAGAGACGAAACGGGAGAGAAAGGTGAACAAGAAATACAATAATAAGAAGGATAGAGAGAGAGAAGAGAAAAAAAATATGATGAAAAAATAAAAGAGAGAAAGATGAAAGGAAAAAGAATAGGAAAGAAAAAGGAAAAAAAAAGAAGACTGAGTGTTAGGAGAGGAAACAGGAGAGACAGATGCAGGAGAAAAGAAGAGAGGAAAACACGGGAGATAGACGAGCAAGGAATAAGGAAAGAAACCAGACGAAGGAACCAAAAAGAAAAAAGGAGGAAAATAAAGAAGGGAAATGGGTGAGTCGCTGAGCAAGACAATTTTCCTTTCGTTATGCAAGAGAGGAGCCGATGAGACGCTGGCTATAACAAGCGGAAAATAAGAGGATTGCCTTAAACTACTGAGCTATCTGAATACACTGATTTTCCGCTTCCTTGCGATTCGATCCTATTCTAGCGAGGGAAAGAAAGAGGGGAAGGGATTGAACGAAAGGAAAGAAGGAGTTGGATTGCCTGTGGATGTGTAAATATGAATGAGAATAGGATGTGGAAGCTGTGTAATGTATCGAATGTCTTTTGTGTAAGGTTTTCGATAGTTAGTAAAGGGTCGTTAATGATGAAAGAAAAGGAACATTGGTAGCGTCTGAGGATTAATATATGTGTGTCAATATGATGAGGAGGTTCTGTATATAATGTGTCTAGTGTGCTCAGTATAATGTTTGAGATGCTGAGTTTAAATGTTTGTTAAAGTTGAGATTGCTGATGGTGTTATGCTGGTGGTGGTGGTGGTGGTGGTGGTGGTAGTGGTTGGTGATGATGGTGGTGGTGGTGGTGGTACAGGTGGTGGAAAAATAAAAACACTAAAGTTGTGATTAATGTTGAGAAATGTGGTTATCAGTTTCAACCGAGAGAAGAAAAATACGTTGATTTGTTTCACCCCCCCCACCCCCACACCCGCACACACACACACACACACACACACACACACACACACACACACACAAGGCCAGAATTCCCCTCACGGATCTCTTTCGCCTGGTCAGCCCTCCACAACTTCAGCCAACCAGCAGTTTTATGGTGACCCAAGACTGAATTCTTTATCCCTTACCCCGTTTTCTTCCTCTCTGAACCGTCTATCTCTCCTCCCACAACACTCTCCGTCTTTGCAGTCATGCCTTACCACTTAACAATAGGAGGTCACGTCTTGGTCACGTCTTGCATGTCTTCGCGGAACCATGTGAATTGACTAGTGTTCATGTTACGTCTGGTCTGATATGTATGAAGCACCATTAGAAGTGTTTCCAGCGCCACTGAACTCTCCCCTTGATTCATCACTTCCTTATTCTCCTCTTCCTCCTTCCCTATATCTCTCGTTCATACCTTCCTATACCCTACATAACTTTTCCCGTCACTTTCCCTTCCTTTTTCCTCTTCCTTCTCCCTTATACCGCTCGTTCTTTCCTTTTTATCCTCTACATTACTTTTCCAGACGACCGCAGATTCTCTCTTTAACATGGCTCTTTCTTCCTTTACGCTTCTACTTCATCTTCCTTCTCATACATACAACTCCTCTTTCCCTTATATTCTTTGACTCCTCCAAACTCACTCTCTCACCATCAGGCGTTTTGTAATGTATATATAACACTGTATATTTGATTGCGAGGTAAATGGTTAAAATTCGAGGTTAAGCAGGCAGGCTAGTGGGCAGGCAACGCAGGTGATTGCATAATGTAGGCAGTTAGTGGTTCATTTAGCCGCGATTATGCATGAGTTGACGCCCAGCTTGCCCGCAGCTTTAACAACGTGGGAAGCAGCGACGGGGAAACAAAAAATAATGTAACGCTAACATGCGGATAACGTTAATGGAGGCGGAATATGAGAGAGAGAGAGTGGGAATGTAAATGTGTGAATGAGTGACCGATGGAAACAAATAATAAAATGTAAAATAAAGGGTTAGTGAAAGAAAATGGATTGAAAGTAAAAGGAAGCTAAACGTGAATGGAAAATATATATAGCAGATAAAGAAAATGGAAAATAAGATAATAGAGGAAGGTAAAATAAATAATGAGAAAGAAAAAATCGCTAAAACAGTAAAATGAAACTAATAAAAGGAAAATACAGAAAAATATATCAAGCAAACGAACCACAGGGAGAACAGAGAAACACATAGCAAGGAAGAAGGGAAAGAAAGAAACAGAAGGAAGGAAATGATAGAACGTGGGGAATACAAGAATAAATAGTATGAAAGGATAAGAAGGAAACTGATAGGAAATATAAAAAAAGGAGGAAAAAACAGAAAGAAAACACACACACACACAAAAAAAAAAATAACATAAAAGTAAAAAACGAGAGAAAAAAAAAAACTAAGATAAATAAATAAGAAGCAAGAATCAAAGAACGAAGAAGAAAATAAAGAGCCAAATTAGAGGCCCCGCCCAGGGTCTGGAAGCTGCGTTACGCCAATGAACTTTTCTACTGGAGCGACAAAGTGAGATGGAATTCATTACCAAGTTGGAGTCGAGGATCACCACCCGCTCCCAGGGCTGATGATGATGCTGAGGAGGAGGAGGAGGAGGAGGGGAGGAGGAGGAGAAGGGGAGGAGGACGAGGACGAGGAGGAGAAAGAAGAGGAGGAAAAGGAAGAGGGGAGGAGGAGGAACAGCAGGAGGAGGAGAAACAGCAGGAGGAGGAGGAGGAGGAGAAGGAGGAGGACGAGGACGAGGACGAGGATGCAAACGCTCTCTTATGTATTAAAGTGAGGAACTCTTGGGATGTTCTGGGTATAACTGTGTGTAATTCTGCTTAAGTGACGCTCTCGGGTTCCTGAATTGCTTCATTTCAGGAAGTACTATATTCGTGATGGCAATTTCATTTGGGTACGAAGGATTTAATTATCTTATATATCTCTTTTTGAGGGTTTCGTGAGATATCGCATGCATAATTGTGGCTGTTTCTGGTGCCGATGTGACCTTCGTGTAGTTTTTTAAAGTTTTGAGATGAGTGCTTTCCTCTCTCCTTCCTCCCCTTGTTACCTGCTAGCCTCTCCCTACTTTCTTCTCATCCACATCACATCCCCTTAAACCCTTCTCCCTTTCATCCTCTGCCCCTGCCCTTTCCCCTCTACTTATTCCTCTCCCCTTCCTCTCTCCCCTTGTTTCCTCTACCCTTTCTCAGCCTTCTCCTTTTTCCTCCACATCACATCTCCCTCTCAACGCCTCCCCCCCTCATCCTCCTCCCCCACCCCTTCCTCCACCGACCTCCTTCCCCCTAGCCCAGGAGTGTTGAAGCAAAAATCCCAAGAAGCCGTGTGAGGTGCCAGCCGCGTCTTGGGTGCCAGCTCGGGGCTCCATAATTTACCTGGGCCGCAAAGGTGTAATCACTGTTCTAAATCCGGCCCGAGGTGAGCACGTGCTTCTCTCGCGGCGCCTGGACACTGGACGGTCACGCAACGCCTCCGCTTCTTGTTAAAGGTGGGGATAGTATATATACTTTTATTGTGTGTACGAGTGTGTGGTACTCGACACGTCTGAATTAGGTCAATTTCTACGTTTTTAGCGATGTTGCCTTATTATTTTGCTTATTGCTTTCGCTGTTTACCGTCCCTGAACTTACTTTTTTCTTGCTCTCACATTTGTTTTGCTTTGTTATTGAGTTTTGCTTCGAGCGAGCCCATTAAAGTAACATAAAAAAAACTACAGACAGGCTCACAGTAGTAACACAAGAACTACAAACACAAACAAATGAGAAACATAAGAATTTGTACCTCCACACATATACGCCTCCGCCTACTCGCATTCAAGATCCACAAGCAACAACCATAACGTACTGGGAGGAGCCACGGACAAGCCTACAAAACAACATAACTATGGACAAGATGGAATCCACGGCCATAAGCCCCTTCTTTCACAGCCATGCAACACAAGAACTACTGACAGACACGCAGCTGAAACACAACACCTCTTCCTTTACATCCCTATTCTTAATACCACCTATAGTTATCTTTACCTTAGGCTGATCCTGAAATATACTTAACTTATGCTGAACAATACTTATCCTTAATGTATGGTCTTTATAATTACAACCCACGTTAAACTGGAAAGACTCACAACCAACCAACATAAACACATTCTAAACAACGAAGAATTACCATCACTAAGACAAAACTCACGTCCTTACCCACAACGGCATAAGAACCCTGAAGTAGGCATCTCCTGTGACGTGCCGGAAACAGCCGCGGACGAGGCCAGAAAAGGGACCCAAACTTACCCTTCCACAAGCCCCTCTGAGAGCTGCCTTACGGACCGGACAAGGGCAGTAGTTGTCGAGCAAACATAAGCCACGGTTGGGGGAACATATTGAACGGCGCTCCGGCTGCCGAGATGAATGGCCAGGGTTGAAGGGAGACAGAAGGGGCGTGGGGCTGCGTGGGGGGCGTGAGGAATGGTGTCAGAGGGGAAGGAATATGAGGGGAGGACGTGTTGGGGAGTGAAGTGAGGGATGGTGTGAGGGGAAAGAGAGGAGGGTAGGAAAAGGGAGGGTGTTTTGGGGATTGAAGTGAGGGATGGGTGAGTGGGGAAAAGAGGGGAGAGGAGGAAAGACGAGAAGTAGGAAAGAGAGTGGAGGGGAGGAAGTGTTAGAGAAAGTGAGGGGAAACAGAGGAAGGAAAGGAAAGAAAAGGGGAAGAGATGAGAGAAGAAAGTCTTGGGAGGGAGAAGTGCAGGATTGGTGAAAAGGAAGAGAAGAAGAGGGAAGGGTAGATAAGAGATAAGGGGGAAAGAAAAATAAGGGGAAAGGAGGGAAGACAAGAAAGAAGGGAAGTGAGAGAAAAAAGATAAGGGGAGGAAGTGCCTGGCATATCGAAGTGAGGGATGAGAAAGAGGAAAATGAAGACAGGATCGGCAAAGCTTAGGGAATAGGGAATGGGAGATAAAAGCATAAGATATATAAGTGAGGGAAGATATAAAAGGGAGGAGATACTACAAGGAAGGAAAATAAATAAAGACATAAGCGTGAAGGGGAAGAGTATGGGATGAGTTAGAGGCATACGTGGGTGTGACAAAGAGGATTATGAGGGAGGAGGTGCGTGATAAAGTTGTTAAGGGTAAAGGGAGGGGAAAGATTAAGTGAGGGGAAGTAAGTGTGGAATGGCCTCTGTGTGGATACTGCGAAAGATAGCAATGAAAAACGATGACAGGAGAGAAGGGTAAGGAAAGAAGGGTAGGGAGGAAAAGACAATGAGTAAGTAGAGTAAGACAGGTAGTTTTTTTTAGGGGAAAGGTAACCTGGAATTATAGATGAAGGTGAGTAAGGAGTGCACTAGGGATGGTAGTTTTGGGATAATGAGTAGAGGAAGAAGGTAAAAGTAAAATGGAGTGGAGATTTATGAGAGGTTTCAAAGGAAGGGGGAAAGGTAAAACAAGAGTGAGAGAGGATGGGGGATAAAAGAGAGAGTGAGGGAAAGAGAAGATAGTGGCAGCAGCGGGGATCGTGTTTCTTAATGGTCCCTCCAAGCGAGAAAAATGAGAAAAAATCACCCCTCACACAAACCATATAATAATATATACCAGAGCATTTGTGATCAGATTAAGTATCATCTATTTTGGGGTATTTATATCATGGCACAAATTTGTCCCGTCGCTGCTACACGGTAAAGCCACAAATTTGGCCCGTCGCTGCTACCGGGTTAAGAAGGTAGTGTGGAGGAAGATAGGACTGGTAAGCACAAATGAAAAGCTGAGTGTAGTTAAGACAGGTTTAGAGGAGAAAAAAATGGAGGATAAGGTAAAGGAGGATAGATAGACGGAAGGTGAAAATGAGAACCAGGAACACGAAGGGAAAAGATAAGTTGGAGTAGAAATAAGGGAAGGAGACGAGAAGGGAGTGAAGATAATTAGGTGGAGAAGGAAAAGTAAGATGAAAAGAAGCACGTAAAGGCAAGATAAGAGGAAGGAAAATCTAAGGAAGGAGGAGAGTAAGGTAACTGTGAGGAGAGGTAGAGAGGAAGGAAGGAAGGAGAGTAAAGGTTATATAGTGAGGTAAGAAAAAGAAAAATGAAAAAGAAATCGTAAAGGCAGGATAAAAGGGAGGGAAATGTAAGGAAGGAGGGAGGTAAGGTAAGGGTGAAGGAAGGTACGATAAGGAGAGAAGAAAGAAGGAAAGGGAGTGAAGGTAATAAAGTTAGGTAAGAAGAAGAAAGATGAAAAAGAACACGTAAAGGCAAGATAAGAGGAAGGGAAATGAAAGGGAGAGGAGGGGAGGAAGGGTAAGGTATGGGGAGTGAGAGAAGGAGAAAGGAAGGAGAGTAAAGATAATATAGTGAGGTAAGAAAAATAAAGATGAAAAAGAAATCGTAAAGGCAGGATAAGAGGGAGGGAAATGAAAGGGAGAGGAGGGGAGGAAGGGTAAGGTAAGGGGAGTGAGAGAAGGAGAAAGGAAGGAGAGTAAAGATAATATAGTGAGGTAAGAAAAAGAAAGATGAAAAAGAAATCGTAAAGGCAGGATAAGAGGGAGGGAAATGAAAGGGAGAGGAGGGGAGGAAGGGTAAGGTAAGGGGAGTGAGAGGGGAGAACAGGTAAATTGTAGCCATAATTGCGCGCAGCAGGTAGCCCGGCAGGTGTTGCTTGTTTGGTCGTACCCGCCGCCGTCCAGCCGAGCGCCATCATTGTGTTTTAACCCAATACTAAAGCCGAGGTGAAGGCATTTAAATCATAGTAATTGAGTGTGGAGTAATTATCCGTCAAAATATAGCCAAGCAAAACATATCGTGATAAGAAAAAGCAAATCCGGCGTTAAATAAAGAAAATAAACCGAAGTAGAGTCAAAGATAATATTGATTTAGTGATAGTACGAGAGAGAAAGAGTGAATGAATGCTCCTCTGATACCCCAAAACCAAAACCTTACATACGCCTCAACGGAAAAGGCTTAACATATAGTAAACCTACATACCGTTACATTGACCCACATACGTTTCACAGGGAAGTAAAATAACGAAGACGAAGAGCAGTGTACTTATAACCATTCATTCCATTTCTTTCCCTCAAAAATGAAATGCAAAAACACTCAACGAAAAGTCTAGTCATAAAACAAACATACCTACTGTTACACTGACCCACAAACGTTACACGGGAATGGAGGCAGACGAAAGCGAACAGCAAAGTACGTAATAAACATTCATTCCGTCAATAGATCTCTCTCTCTCTCAAAATAAAAACAAAAATCATTACTGCCACAACGACCACATCCCGTCCCACACACACACACACACACACACCTCGACGGGAAAACTCAGCACGGGATGAAAACTCTGGGTGGCGACGCAAGAATCCGGCGATAGCATCAGGCGGGCTGCGGGGAGGCATTCAGGAGAGTCGAGGCGCTGTCGGCTGTCCGAGGCGGGATGGGCGGCGGGCTGCGCGGCGTGACAGCTCGGAGATGAAGGTGTGGGCGCTGGCTGACACGGTGATGCTCAGGACACTTCTCCCAACTCCTCCTTCCCTTTTTACATCCTCCCTTTTTCCACTTTTACATCTCCTCGTCCTCTCCTATCTCCTCTCTCTCTCACTCCTTCTAACTCACTCTCCCATATTTCCTCTATTTTACGCACTGGTTTTTCTCTTCCTTTTTCCTATCCTACACCTCATTCCCTCCAGCATCTCTTCCTCCTATTCCTTCATTTCATCCTCATTGTCTTCGCCCCACGTCTCCATGTCAGGATTTTACTGTCTCTCGCATGTTCCCGCCCCCCTTATTCTCCTTTCCCTCCCTGTTCTCCTGTTCCTCCCTCCTTTCCCGAAACAACCCTTAAATCAAGCTTTGCCCTGTGAGTTGTGGTCCCCCGGAGACGAGCCTCAGTAACACACTCAGGAGCTCAACCTCACGTACCTATCCACCTCCCCATCGCCTCGGCCTCACCTCCGAACTAGCCAGCATCAGGGTTGGTTTCCCCCCCACCTCTCTCCTAAGCTTCTTTGTTTCTTTCTATTTTACCGATTATTTAATATATCTCGTTTTCTAGTTCTTTCCCGTAGTGACTTTGAGATCGCTTAGTAATTTCATTCACTTCGAAGTCCCGCTGAAGGAGACACTTTTATAAATAAGATGTTAGCAAAGAGGGTCACTATGGAGAATTATGGAAAGAATACGAAAGTGAGATAAAACAGCTGCAATACTAAAACAATAGAGATAACAACGCAACAACATCACGTTTATAAATACGATGTTTGCAAAGAGAGTGACTGTCGAAAAATAAGGGAAGAATGTAGCAAAAGTGTGATAATACAGAACTACAATAATACACAGCAAAGACAACAAATACCTGAAGTGTATGACCAGGAATTTTGTGAATGTACATAAGATCATAAAAAAAGTCGTAATGATGCAATGTTAATGAAAAGAGACACGTAAACAAAATAAAACGATGGATAAAGTACAACAAACTTACTTTCTTTTTATATTTGTAAAAGAAGAATATTACTGATGTAAGATAAAAAAAAGTCGTAGTATTACATTATCAACAACAACAGCAAAAAAGATAAAGAATATGATCCTTAGTGTAGAGTCAACATATTTTCCTTTGTGTATGTAAGAGTATCTGAATCCCTTTAGCCCCGGAAAAAGAGCATTCCTGGCATACGGGCAGAAAGAAAACACCAATCGCGCTTTAAGCCTTTGTGACCGGCATAAAGCTTTCACTGGTGCTCTGCGCGGCTCCGGGGTCGAGGCTTTCTTCCCTCCTGCTCCTCTCAAGACTCAGCTTTGTTCGCTCTCAAAAGGAAAACAACAACGGGACAAAAAAGAGGACGGGAGGGATTTCTTTGGCGCGGAGCAACATTAAGCCTCTTTGCCGCGCCGGATCGAGGGCCTGTAACGAGATACCTCAGGGCGCGGAGCAAGGGTGAGGCAGGCACACGACCCTCGGCGTGGCACTTGAACACGACACGAGGTTGAGAGAAAGCGATAGATGGA
The DNA here is from genome assembly GCF_024679095.1 of Eriocheir sinensis. Taxonomy (NCBI): domain Eukaryota; kingdom Metazoa; phylum Arthropoda; class Malacostraca; order Decapoda; family Varunidae; genus Eriocheir; species Eriocheir sinensis. The sequence goes on along the minus strand of NC_066554.1, from coordinate 2,793,273 downwards.
TGGACGGAAGGACAGGCAGACAGGCACAAAGAGACAGACTGATAGACATACAAACGTGAGGATAAAGATACATAAACAGTCAGGGAAGGAAGCATATTTTAGACATTTAGGAAGAGACCAACAAACAGACACATAGGGAAAGTCGACTACCCAGGCAGAGAGAGATATAGACGAACAGAGGGACAGACAGACAGACCCATATATTAGATAATTACATAAGCGAACAGACTGTTAGTAAATAAAAAAAAAACATACATACAGACCGATACCAATATAGACCCATATATTGACAGAAGGACAAACAAACTGACAGGCAAAAGTACAATGAGAGAACATGTAGAAAAGAACTTGTCGTAGAGAAATACAAAATGATAAACAAACCACTTGACAAACATTAGACACTGACAAGCATAAAGGCAGACAAATAGCACACAGGCGGACATATAGCGAAACGGACATACAACAAGACTTACCAACACCCAAAACACATCACAAACAACCACAAACACGACAACAAGCCAAATACACAAACTTCCCATATTAACTTTTCTCTTGTATGGGGAGATCGAGAGAGACTTACCATACGCAATCAGAATCTACATAAACTCCCTCTCATCACCCTACAGCATCCCACAGTGCCCCGCCACCTTGCCCTTCAGCCCCTCGCAGCACTCCAGCCCCAACACCTCCCTCCTTCACCCCCCATCAAGACCCGTTACTCACCTCTCAAGATCACCCCCAAAATGTAATTACAAGACAAGGAGAAGCGTCGGTCGAACAGTGTGTCTCAGAGCTCATTAAACTCAAGGAGGGTGTCGTCTGAGGCTGGGGGGGGGGGGGGAGAGAGAGAGAGAGAGAGAGAGAGAGAGAGAGAGAGAGAGAGAGAGAGAGAGAGAGAGAGAGAGTGTGTGTGTGTGTGTGTGTGTGTGTGTGTGTGTGTGTGTGTGTTTAAGTGAAGGAAAAAAAACATATGTAGACTTCTTTACAGACACTCCAAAAGCTAAGGTACAAACACTTAAAAAAAAAACTCGTATCACAATAATTTTTCTGAAAGTGACACAAGTACTCAGACTCGTACAAGTTTTAGGTACACATTCATGCTTCTTCCTCGGCGACTCAAGAATTATAGTTTCCTTACATAGATATATCGGCCATTCCGTCCCTTCTATTTTTTTTTTTTATATATATATATCAGTCTCGGCCACTCGATTATGTATACAGATAAATCACCAATAAACCATTCTATAGTCAACAACTGGAGCGGAAGGAGACAATATACATCACCCCAATACAACCCAACACAACACACCGACGTCATTTTTTTTACAAGGGGAAAAAATAATAAAGAAAAAAAAAAGTCCGGTAATCACTGCCCTATGAAAAAGAGTCCAGAAGAGTGACCGAAAGAGAGATCAATTAAAACTAGAAATAGACGAGAGAATAAAAAACAGAAGCACAAAACAGTTCCTAGCGTGTGAGAAGGCTTTGGTAAGTTTGAAGAGTCTGTTAAAAAAACTTATTTGGGCTTTTGTGGAACCCCGGAACACACAACGTAGGGCTGAAGAAGGTACAAGGAGGAGGAGGAGAAGGCGAGTGGGTGGAGGGGATACGAAGCTGTCAAGTTGGGCGCCAGCTGAAGTGACGTTGAGAGAAGCGAAGATATATGGGAGATTGGAAAACGAGATGAGGTGGAGAGGCTTGTGTGGTCTTAGGATGTCAAGAACTGTGGAAAAGAGGAACTGAGTCGGAAGTGTAGAGGAGGGAGGAGAGAGGAGAGACGGAAAGGAAAGGAAAGCTGTTTGTGATAGAATAGAGATTAGCTGGAATACGAAGAGAGAAGTTGTCTGAAGAGAGAGAAGTTGCATATGAAAGAGAGAAGGGAGAAGGTTGAATAGCCGAGACAAGAGTGCATAAGATAGGAGACACTTCGAGTTGGAGAGGAGAAAGTTTTCATTATACTCTTGAAGAACGGGGAGGAAGGAGAGGAAAGTAACCTATGAAAGAGAGGGACAAGTTAGAAGATACAAAAGCTCATAGGAGACACTAGGAGTTAAAGAGACGATGAATTTACTCTTTAATACGGAAAAGGAGGAATGAGATGGCGTAGAAAGAGAGGTGAAGGAAAATGAAGAACAAGTTGAAGGATTTACAAGCGGGGGAGGAGAGGAAAGCAGGAGATAACTATTTGAGAAGTGTGGAGTTCATGAAGAGGGAGGAGTGGTGAGGCGTGGGAGGATGGAAGTGGGGTGGAGTGGGTGGGAGAAGGTGGGGGGAGTGGAGGGACCAGAGAGAGTGTAGTGAAAGGGTAATGATCCACTCAGAAAGTACTCATCACTCCACCCACTCCAGCAAACGAGGGCACCTGCTCCTTATCTGCTCCTCCTTCCCTTCCTTTAATCTTCTCGTCCTCGTCCGCAGCCAACCTTACGAGACTACCCACCTACCTACTTCACTCGTTCCCCTTATGTCACTTTGCTGCGGTCTTCCTTACACTATATTCTTCACCTTCACCTTCCAAGACTTGTTTTCCTTTTCCTTTCCTTCCTTTGCCTTTTACCCACTCCACTTTATTCCCTTGTCACTTTTCCTGGCCTTTTCCTTCTGCTCTTCATCAACTTTTCTTTCCTCGACTCCTTTTCCTCTTCCCTTCTCCCCCGTATCACTTTTTCTACCATCGATACTTTCCTACTTTTCCTCTTCCTGAGTCTCCCTTATTTCCTCCTATTTTCTACTTACTTCATTCGCCAGTTTCTTCTTCTCACTCTAAATTTCTCTCTTCCTCAATTCCTCTTCCCACTTTCTTGTAGAGGTTCCTGTTCTGCCTCTCTCTCCCTCTTATCTTCTTCCCTTCCTTCCCTCTCCTTCTTTCTACTTCTCAAGCCAGTTCGTTCCTCTCACTTCCTCCGTCTCTTCCTCAATTCCTCCACCTTTCTTTTTCTTGTATCCGTTTCTGGTTTGACTCTCTTCCTCTTTCCCGTTCCCTTCGTTCCCTCCCTCTCTCTCTTTTTCTACTTCTCTCGCAGCTTCCTCTCTCTCACTACCTGCATCTCTTTCTCGGTTCCTCTTCTCTTGTATCCGTTCCTCCTCTGCCTCCTTCCCTTCCTCCCCTCCCTCTCTCTGCTCTCTGCACTGACACACTCGAGCCTTTCAATCCTTGCTCGTTACGCTGACGAAAAGTACGACACTGTTGATTGCACCTGAACGGATTTGCGATACGAAGCTCACGTTTGTTCAGGGAATGCAAAAAAAGAGGATGTGTGTTTCGGAAATGTCAATATACAGGCCGCGATTGACGTTATTATTTTTTTGTTTTGTTTAGATTTGCGTTACCGATCGGAATCCTGAAAGCTCTGTAAAGCGAATCACTCAGAGAGGAAAAAAAACTAACTCGTGTCGAGGTTAATAGAACTCGAAACAAGTGAATGATCTGAAATATACAATTGCCTTTTCTTTAACAACAAAGGAGACAACTCATGGGCACAAAAAAAGGAAACAATAATTAAAAAGCCTGCTGATAATAAAAAAGCCCGCTAATAATAAGAAAAGCCCGCTACAATAAAAAAAGACCGCTAATAATAAAAAAGACCGCTAATAATAAGAAAAGCCCGCTATAATTAAAAAAAAGCCCGCTAAAACGAAAATAAAAATACGTGAACAGAAAATAAATGAGCGTCCATCTGTTCTCATTTCGCCCTATTTCCCTCTTCTACATCAATCTTCTCCTTTTCCCGTCATCTCGCTTTTCGTATTTTCTCCCTTTTACATATTTCACTTTTTTAATACAAGTCACTCAATACCTCAAAATGAAACACTCGCTCAGTAAGGGGACATTGTAGTCATATTAGTAAGAAACCTTTTATTTTTCAACGAGAGCTACACACTGTCTTCATCAGCAATCAGAGTTAACATATGTACCTCATGCTCTATTCAAACAGTGGAAGTGTATTATAATTCATGACTCGTATGAATTAAGGTAACAACGATTAAATGAGGAGCAAAGTGCATTAAAGTTCCCCTTCTCTTCACCTTCTCGCGTTGGCCGGCCAGGTGAGCGCTCAGGTGTGTCCGTCATGCCGCTGAGAGGGACAGGTATTCTTCCTCCTTGACCGTGACCTTTCCGCCTGACCTCCGCTAGTGGCATTAATGTTTCAGTGGTTCGTAAATACGGCAAAGATTTCGACTCTGCCTTCTACTCCTTCCTCCGCTCTTCGGCATCTCGTTTTCTCTCGTTCACGCAATTCCTATCAACGCTTTTTTTTTTTTTATAGAAATCGAACCCCAAAATATGACCTTGGCCTCGTTTTTTTTCACTGGCTCATTAAAATATCAGCGTTTCCTACTATCTAACTACCTTTGCCTGCCTCGTCCTCTACTTTCTTCCCTCCCCTTACCTCTCGTTAGCTTACTTTTTCGGACAGATCCAAACCATATGACCATGATCTATTTTTTTCCCACTGACTCATCAAAATATCAGCATTTCTTACTATCTAACTAACTTTCTCTGCCTCTTCTACCTTCCCAAAATTTCCTAAGGGTCGTTTTCTTTAACAAATGCAAAACTTATGATCCTGAACCACTTCAGTTTCCCCTTAACCCATCAAAATATCCACATTGTCTACTTTTTAACAATCTTTCTCTGCCTCTTTTTCTCCTCTCCATCTCTCTCCTTTCTTTACCTTCATTTTTTTAACATAACCAAAACATGTGACCTTGACCTCTTTTCCTCACTGACTCATCAAAATATTAACATTCTCTACTCTCTAAATACTCTTTCTCTGCCTCTTTTTTTTCCCTCCCCATCCCTTCCTCCTCCCACCCCTCGTTAACACAGCCTCTACCAACGCTAACTTTTACTTCTTCGGGAAATTTGGAAACAGAACCAAAAATTTATTCCTGCTGACTCCGGGTCGCGTCACTGCGGAGCCCCGGCCAGGCGGAAAACCGGATTGGAGGCAGGCTGAGTCCATGGAAGGGAGAGAGGGAAGAGGGGGTCTGCCAGGCGTCAAGGGCGGAGTGAAGGGAAGGGAGGAGAGACACAGGAGTAAAATGAGTTGGTTGGCATTCTTTAATTCAAGTCATTCAATACCGTAAACCGAAACCCTTACTTAATTCTGGGCCATTGTAGTTATATTAGCACGAACCTGTTTTATTCCTTTCAACGAGAACTACCCACGTCATTCCTCAAGGCCAAAAAGATCAGTCGGGTTCTAATGAGTGAGTCTTTTTTGGTTCATGGTACAGAAGAAGGGTCAAACTAATACCAGGGTCATAATACTACCCCAGGAAATGCCCATGACTCTTACAAAAGCTTTATGGAAATGTGTTTAAGCCTATAAATGTTTAAGTATGTTCAAGTTGGTTGGCTCAGACACTCACCTGCGTCTCTCACATCAACTCTTTCCTCAAGGCCGAAAAGGAGATCAGTCGGGTTCTAATGAGTGTTGTTTAAGGTTAATAGTACAGAAGAAGGGTCAAAATACCACCAGGGTCATGAAACTACTCATGAAAATGCCCAAAACTCCTACGAAAGCCTTATCAAAAGAGTGTGAGCGTGTAAGCCTAGATATATTGAAGATAACCAAAAGTCTCCTGTCAGAATACTCGAACGTAGTGAAGGTCGGGCAAACAAACAGGCGGCGCGGTGACAGTGTGAAGACAGTGTAAACTTAAAAAGATTCTGGGAAGAGCTAAAACGAGGGAAGCGAGGAGACAGGGTAAAAAGTGAGTCAGTCTCGCTCTTCCTCATAACACACAAACCTAGTGAAGGAAAGAAAAGACTAACAGAGAAGAGAGTGACAGCAAGAATATTTGATGAGGTACAGGAAAGAAATAAAACCATGAAAAACATCAGAGGAAAATGCATATAAATGAAAATACTTGAGCAGTGTTTAGAAAAGAGATTCTAGTGAGAGACAGAAGGACTAAACAGAACGCTTGGTGACAGTATGTATATATGCCCGGATATCAACAAGTAGAAGAAATAAGAGTTTATGGAATCGGAACCAAAAGAAACACAAGCAAGTTTAGTGTTTCAGTCAGAATACCCCATAAATATTTGTTAGTCAACGGAAAAAAAACAATAAAATATCAGGAAAAAAACGTAAATTCATGTTTTTTTGATCAGAATAAACAGATAATAATGTAGCACAGAGGGGGAAACAAACAGCACTGCGTCCAATTGACCGTTAAATAAGCAGAGTTATGTATGTGAGGGAAAGAAGAGTAAAATTTCAATGAGTAGAGGAACAGAGAAGGGGAAAGGACTAAAAGATGGGCGAGGAAAAAGGGAAAAAAGAGCTTACGGAAGGGCAAATGAAGTTGGAACAGCGACAAAATATGAACAGAAAAACAACAACGAAACAATTACCAAAACAGGCCAAAGGAAATTAAACAGCAAATACTATAGTACTTGAAGGTCCAGTGAAAGACTTAGGGTCCTATTATGACATTTCATCACCCAAGAACACATATTTGACAAGGCTTTCGAAGGAGTTGTGTGCATTTCCTGAAGTAGTTTTATTACCCTGGTGGTAGTTTGCGTGTTCTTCTGTACCATGAACCTAAAGAAACACTCATTAGAACCCAACTGATCCCCTCTTTGACCTTTAGAAATAGCTGATGTGAGAAGCGTAACTGTCTTATAATACCGACCCAAGACTCACTCTGGCTCAGGAAGCAACACTCAGCCATCAGGACAACAGCCGTGAGTTAATCAGTCAGCGGTACGGCCAGTCAGCACACGTCAGCAGAGAGTGAGAGCGATAGCAAGACCAAGAGAGAGATAGGGAGAAAAAAAAAAAGGGGGAAGGAGGGGTTCGACGATACCCTGAGTGCTCTAGACGAGTGAAATCAAGAGAACCAGAGGACAGAAAGAGACAAGAGGACTTCAAGAGGACTCGGTGACCTTGAAGAGGACCAGAAAGTCATCCGAACTCACGCCCACCGGCAAACCTGAAGGACGAGAACGAGAACGAGGACGAGGAGAAGGACGAAGAGGAGGAGGAAGAGGAGGAGGACAAGATGGGGAGAAAGAAGAATAAGAAAAGAAACGAACGAAATTGGATTAGAAAATAAGAATATGCATAAAGAAAGATATGAAAAACAATAATAACAAGAGGAGGAAGAGGTGGAAGAAAATGAGGAAAAGATGGAGGAGGAGGAGAACGAGAAGGAAGAGGGGAGGAAAAGAAAGGAGAAGAACGAAAATGGATAACAAAATAAGAAAATGCGTAAGAAAAGAATATGAAATAGAAAAATAAAAGAGACGGAGGAGGAGGAAGAGGAGCAGGAAACGGAGGAAAAGAAAGGAAAAGAAACCTGAGAACATAAGAAACTGCGTGGGGAAAGAATATCAATTGGAAAAGAAAATTAATACAAGAGGAATAAGAGGATGAAGAGGAGAAGAGGAAGAGAAGAATGAGGAGGAAGAGCAAGAAGGAAGCGTGCAGTTGGAAGACGAGTTGGTGTCTAGGGAGATAGTAGAAGAGAAAATGTATCACGAGAGAGAGAGAGAGAGAGAGAGAGAGAGAGAGAGAGAGAGAGAGAGAGAGAGAGAGAGAGAGAGAGAGAGAGAGAGAGAGAGAGATATAGAGAGATAGAGATATATAGAGATAGATAGATAGAGAGAGAGAGAAATTAACATAGAGAGATGGAGAGAGAGAGAGAGAGAGAGAGAGAGAGAGAGAGAGAGAGAGAGAGAGAGAGAGAGAGAGAGAGAGAGAGAGAGAGAGAGGAGAGATGATAGAAAATGGTGAGAAGGGAAAAAAATGAAAGTAAACTGAGGAGAAACGAAAAAGAGAAGAGAAAAAAAGAGAAGTGGATGCAAAAGAAAGTAAGAGAAAAAATTGAAGAAACAGAGAAATGAAAAATAAAAGGCTGATAAGAAAATACAGATGACGAAGGAGATAATGCATGAAAGTAGGAATGAAAAAGGAGGAGAAAAAGATACGAATAAGGAAAAATGGGCGAAAAATATGAAGAAAAAAGATGAAAAAACGTAAGAGAAAATAAAGAGAGAATTATAGCATGACGAGAGAGGAGGAGGAATAAGGTGGCGGATGATGAGGGCGAGGAGGGAAAGGGGAAGTAAAAGAAAATAAGGGATCACGGGGTAAATAAGAAAGGGAATGAGAGGTGGGAAAGGATAATGAGACAAGCGAATGAGAGAGAGAGAGAGAGAGAGAGAGAGAGAGAGAGAGAGAGAAAACGTCCGTATGTCCCTCTGGCTCCCTGCTAAGCCTAATTTCATGTCTTGATTAGCAGTTACAAGAATTAAGGGAGCCAAAAAAAAAAATTAAAAAAAAATCCCCGGGAAAGGTAAATATTTTTTCCCCCCTAAACAATTTGCCTGGACGGGGGGAAAGAATATATATGGCTAAACTTAGTAATATATATTTTCTTTAATTTCACGGTCTTTTTTTTTATTTGTTTAACATCTACGTATGTTTTTCTTAACTTCCAACTGTTAAGCTTCTACAATTCCGTGACCTTCTCTTTGACTGTCGGCTCCTCGGTTTCACAAGTCAAGTCCTACTACTGACAATCGCCTCGCCTCCCTAATTGAATTTTCGGTCCTCTACCTCCGCGGAGCTCCTCACCTCCCGCCCCGTTTCAGTGAAGGCTCGAGGAGGGGCGAAAAGTTGTGAAAGTCGGCACCTTCCAAACTAACTTCTGGAATCATGTTTAATCTTAGCTTTCTCACTTCTGATTTCCTTTCCTGTTCCCGCTTCGAGTTATTATTATTTTCCTCACTTTCGGCTTCCTTTCTCCCTGTTCTTGCTTTCTTACCTTCGATTTCCTTTCCCTTTCCTGCATCGCGTGAATGTGTTATCTTTTTCACTTACGATTTCCTTCTTGTTGTTCTTACGTCGTGTTTAATTCTATCTTTTTCACTTACTATTTACTTTCTTGCTGTTCTCGTGACGTGTTTAAAATGACCTATCTCACTTCCCATTTCCTTTCTTCCTGTTCTTGCATCTTGTCAATCTGAGCTTTTACACTTCCCTCTTGAGTTCCCTTCTTTTCCCTGGCTATTACATCAGGCAAGAAGTGCTCACAATAGAAAAAAAGAGAGAATCCATTAGCACTAAGTCATCTCAACATACTGTACTGCACAATTGAGTTAAAGCAAGTTACTACGAATGTTTCAAGGAATTATTATTTCATTCACACAGCGGCGGCGAGCTACGTGTAACTTGTCCTAACTCTTCTCCCTGTTTGAAGACACCCGAGTTTGTAACACCAGACGTGAGACCTACTTACGACAACTCAATTAAGTATTTTACGTCCGTCTGTTTGTCTGTCTGTGTGTATGTCTGTCTGGCTCTCTCTGTTTGTCTGTTTGTCTCCTTATCTATCTATCTATCTATTTTCCTCCCTATCTATTTGCCTCTCTATACATATCTATTTTCTGTTTGCCTGTCTTTTTACTTATCTCCCTTGCCATCTATTTTCCTTTTATTTATGACTCTTGGCTTCGGTGACTTCCTGACAGAGAACTTCATTAGATATAATCGACAAATGCTGAGAAGTTTGTGTCATGAATACGGTGGGACGGCATTCACCCCCACACACCCACACACACTTCTTTCTCTCAACCCTTCCCACCCCACACACCTTCCCCGCCGCTCTCCCCCTCACATACAGTCACACATGCAACCACACATCCCCCTCCACACACAGACACCCACCACCACCACCACCACCAGCCCAGCCCATGCACTCTCCCGGAAAACTAACCCAAAGTTTCGGATCCGCTATAAACATCTTCCGCCCGCCCCGTAACAGCCGGCGCGCAGTGAGCCTCTCCAGCCACCATTAAGCCTGCACCATTACCGCCACGCGCACCATAAACACCACTCACACCGCGTTTCCCGCTCATATAACGTCCGTGGTCTGTGTTAGCGCCCCGCCCCACCCGACCAGCCTCCCTCTCCCTCCTTTCCGCGATCTGCTTTGCTGCTCCTCTTCGTGTGTGTCTGGAAGGTGAGAAAATCTGGAGGACAATTAAGATGAGCGGAACGAGCAGGCGGCGTCGAAGAAGAGGAGGATGCGAGTTAGCTGTTTGTGTGGGACTTTTTTTTTTCTCAATTTTTGCTAATGTCTGCAGTGTAATTTGGTGTTGGTTATGGGGGTGGGGGTAGTTGGGGGTGATGATGATGGTGGGGTGTGCAGTGGTGATGATGATGATGATGGGGGTAGTGATGGTGGTGGGGTGTTTGGTGATGATGATGATGGTGGTAGTGGTGGTAATGATGTCGGTGGTGGAGGTGTTGGAGTCTTTTCTTATTGACATAGTTTGCTAAGTATATATTTTAGAGGAATAAGCTAAGAAGATGAAAGAATTGTGATGTTAACTAAAGGAATAAGAAAAAAAAGTCCTTGTAGAAACTCGATTTTCAAAACTTGCTTCATCTTCTCCTTCCTCATCAATTTTTTTTTCCCTCTTTTCCTATCACTTGTTTTCCGTCTTCACCGCCTCGCCTCAACGCGGTACATAATGGGGCTCTGTTGCGTCTGAAAAGTTATTTATGAAGCACTTAAAATGCAAATCAACGTGAAGGAGGCGGCTCGCGTCTGGATAACCGAATCCCGATGCCAGCTGGAGCCTCATCCTTAGACGTTAGGGCTCTCCTCAAAGGGCGGTGTTCACGACACTTTTGCCCCGGGAATTGCCTCCGTCCAGCCCCCGTTATGGAGTCTCAGGGTTCAGAAGGTCCGGACAAGCGCCTGAGAATGGCTTTACTTCCCCCACGTAAGAATGGGCAAGTGTGGGAAAGGGGCGCCAAGAGATTAAACGTTGAAGAAAGAACCTCAGAGTAACCAAAATTGCGAGCGTGTGGCGTGGATGATAACCTTTTTTAATGACGATAAGGAGATGGGAAAAGTGAAAGAAGGGAGTGTTCAGAACATGACTTTGTAGACTTAGAAAGTAGACAAGTGAAATAGCAAAGGAAAAAAGGAGAAAACGATAGCAAATTGAGTTAAATCGTGACAATACACACTAATAAGAAAGAAAGCAGAGTGGAAAAGCCAAGGAAAAGGGAGAAAGAACGCAAGCTACATGGAAGGGTCTTCCATGATAAGTTTCCACGATAAAGATTTAGTAAGAGGAGAGAGGAGTCCGTTTTGTCCCCTGAAGCCTTGAAAGCGAAAGGAAATGTGGCGAGAGGGAGTCTGTCGTGAGTGGGTGAATCTGAAGGCACGAGAAAGGCCGCAAGGGAGATGGAGGGAGGGAGAGAGCGAGAGAAAGGGAGGGAAAGTAGTGTGTGGGTGGAAGGTAATGTGGTGTGCTATGTTGAATGATGTGGAGAGAGAGAGAGAGAGAGAGAGAGAGAGAGAGAGAGAGAGAGAGAGAGAGAGAGAGAGAGAGAGAGAGAGAGAGAGAGAGAGAGAGAGAGAGAGAGAGAGAGAGAGAGAGAGAGAGAGAGAGAGAGAGAGAGAGAGAGAGAGAGAGAGAGAGAGAGAGAGAGAGAGAGAATTTGAGAGAGAGAGAGAGAGAGAGAATGTCGTGTCAGACTGCGGTAGAAAATAAAGCAGTCAAGACAATAGAAAATAAAATAATAAAATAACAATAAAATAATATACAGAAAACAGAAAATGAAGCAAAAAGATAAAAAAAAAGAAGAGGGCAAAATGGTCTTAACGCACCCATCATTTTTTATTATAGGGATACGAAATTACAACACAAAAAAAGGTAAAAGTAGTTTGCTAGATAAAAAAAAAGAAGACATAGTAAAGAGAAGTGTCATGAAAATCCTCTTAAGAAAAACAACAACAACAAAAAAAACGAAATCTAGCACCTTCAAAATAAAACACGTAACCAACAAGAATATCACCAAAAAAGAAAAGAAAAAGAATCCAGAACAAGATAGAAAGGGATGAATATAAAAAAAAAATCAAGACCTGAAAAAAAAATAGCCCCCCTCCCTCCCCCCCCAAAAAACGTGCGAGGTACAAGGAAGAAGAAAAAAGAAGAAAAAATAAGGATGCATAAAAATAGCGCCGGGGAGAGGAAGAAGTAGAGTCCAATTAAGATGAGTCGTGACCCTGAATGCACGGGACACAATGGCGCAGGTGAAGGAAGAATAGTGCAACTTGACTCCTCCGCCTCCCTTCCTTCCTCTCCCCTCTCACTCTCTCTCTCTCTCTCTCTCTTCATTAAAAATATCAATTTGTCCCTTTACTTAAATATACTTATCTCTATTTCATATCTTACTGTGCTTTTTTATTATTTTTATTTGTTTATACGTTTACCCACATTTTTTTTCTTTATTTTCATTTTTTTCAATTCTTTTTAACTTTCTTAGTCTACGTATTTCTTTCTGTCTGTCTGTATTTTTGTCCGTGTTTATATTTGTCTGCCTTTTTGTCTGTCGTTTTATCTGTCTTCCTGTCTATCTGTCTCTCTGTCTGTCCGTCTGTATGTATCTCTTTTTCTCATTCTCTCTTCTTTCCGTATCTTCTCGCGTCACTCCCCTCCCCTTCCTTCCATTCTCCGGGCGTAAAACACGTTCCCTTCCTCCCACACACAATATCACAGTCCCGTAGCACAAAGGGGAGAGCGGGCCGAGGAGGGAAGACACCAAAAGTACGAGCCGAAGAAAGGAGAACTAAAGTGACTCCTGGAAAATGAAAAAAAGGAAGTAAGGAAAGGAAAGTTAAAACAAGCAGGCGTGGGATTGTTTGAAGATGGGAGGGGAGGGGAAAAGAGGGGAGGGGGGAGAGAGAGAGAGAGAGAGAGAGAGAGAGAGAGAGAGAGAGAGAGAGAGAGAGAGTAGGAATCCTTTTGTTCTTACAGCATCATAAAGTTTGCAATTTAAATGTAAATACAACTGAGACACTACAAGAACGTCACATAATCACTCTGACTATCAACAATATGAAACAAATATATGAACTTGCAGAAAATTACAACCGACAAAAATGTTTCTAGAATATAATGAATAGTCTATAAAACATACTAATTTCCTAATGATAAATGATACTACTTCTATTACTGACAATACCACTATAATAAATAATTCCACTACTACTACTGCGACTACTACTACTACTACTACTACTACTACTACTACTATTACTACTACTATAACAAAAATAATTGAAAGAGTAAACTCCTATGCACTGGCAGACAAAAAGCAGGACACCTTTAAAACCTAAAATCCCACAAACAGACCCTGGACTACTTTTCTGAAATATTGTGCCATAAAAATAGTTTCCAAACGATTATAATTATTCACGACATTACTTCTAATTACTACAACCCTATATTATCTCAAGTGCAATAGTATACTTCTAAAACATAGGTATACGTACAACTGCAAAAGAATAACATATGGGGAAAGATAATACGTCCTACAGCTCACTACATAAAAGAAAAACTGTCCGTGCAATGTATCTCTTCAGGTCCGATCACCACGCGTTCATCCGGGCAACGTTTACGGCAGTGCATCCGAAACCACGAGGCTCGGAAACACAGTGCGCGAGGGAGAGGTGTTTGTTTGCACCACCGCGGGTTGGCCCATCAGGCGGTGTCAAATTTTATGGAGCTGTTTCACGCCACACCTTGCGAGGGGGACAAGCACGGCCGGGACCCCCTTCATCCCTCCCTCAAACACAGCCCCCCCCAGCCCCCCAGTCCCCTACATGCACGCCCTCTCCCTCCATGGCCGCCTCAAGTTTATGGCTGAGCGGAGATTAAACACGACTAAAGCGGAACGGCGCGCGAGGCAAAAGTGTATCTAAAAGAGCATAAAACACGGACGCCTACACCCACACCCACACCCACACCCACACACTCAGAAACACACGCTGCACATGGTTGAGACTGATAAGAAGAAGCACAAATTTTAATACGAAGTTGGTCAATGTGTCGTTTAAGAAGAAGCGGATTATTAATGGCCTGCATACCACCTCCCTTTCCCCGTTATCCTCCCTCCTTCCCTCTCTCCTTCTCCTGCGCCGCTTTATCCCTTATTAGCAAAGTTTTGGATAAGGAAGAGAAACATGATATATTAAAATGTTTTTGTTGGGGCATTGTTCATACATAGCGTTTGATTAAGAAAGTTTATCTATCTCCACTTCCATTCCAAAGCATGAGAAGAATGGGAAAGTATGATGAGAATGACAGAGTATGAAGTGACAAATTTTCAGAAGCATGATGGTGTTAGTAGTATGGCATTATGATAAGTATGATGAAGTATGAAAAGTATGGCGAAGTATGAGATGCATGGCGATGTAAAAGAGAAATGAGTATGGATAGTGAGAGGCATGACAATTATGAACTAGAAAAGGATTTCGTGAAAGCCTGAGGAACATACCGCATAATAAGTGGGGCTACATTTCACTTTTTCAGTGCAATAAAGTAGTTCCTGTATTCCTTGATGTTTGTTTGGCCACCACCAGCGAAGAGCCATTCGTCACATTGTTTACATTCACTTGAGCCATCACGGGTACCACCTCTCCTCGCTCTACCTGACGCACGTGGGAGGGACAAGCCGACAACAACCTGCTTTTTCACCTGCTGGGTTTTATTGTGGCAAAAAAAGGCAAGCACTAAAACGACTTAAACTTAAATGTCATAATTCGTCACTCTAATGAAACACACTCGCCTACAAATACTATTCTTACATACTTAAACATTATATTATCCGAGTTTTTGACATATTGGTTATTTGCAGGTGATTCTGTGACACCTAAACCACAAGTAAACACATATAAAAGAAATAAATTGAAAAGGATCTCACTCGGTTGTCTCTATTAGAACGTAATTGAAAGTATAAATTAATTGGATAGTGCAAGGAAGTTTAATACATGACATCAACTCCCATGAATCTGCTTAACAGTAACTGAGAATACCCAGGTGTAAAGAAAACGTCGATTCCTCCAAACAGAGCAAACACAGGTGACCTTGAGCCAGAGTGGACGGAGGAGCGGTAAATCAAGGTCAGGTAGAGGGGGGAGGAAGGGAGAGCAGAGAGAAGAAGAAGGGAACGGGAGAGCAGTCAATAGTATGCACGTTGATGTTATCTGGCGCGTGTACGAACCTTACCCCGGCACGTCAAAGACTCCACTGCGGCTGATCTTGTGTTGCTTGAATCATACAACACACCCTCGCAAACAACACCGTAAGCAAGCCATCATCTGACACGTATACGATCCCCACCCCGGCACATCAAAGGCTCTGTTACTGATCTTGTGTTGCTTGAATCATAGAACACACCCTCGCAAACAACACCGTAAGCAAGCCATCATCTGACACGTATACGATCCCCACTCCGGCACATCAAAGGCTCTGTTACTGATCTTGTGTTGCTTGAATCATAGAACTAGAACCATAAGCAACACCGTAAGCAAGCCATCATCTGACACGTATACGATCCCCACCCCGGCACATCAAAGGCTCTGTTACTGATCTTGTGTTGCTACTGATCTTGTGTTGGTTGAATCATAGAACATCGTAAGCAACACTGTAGGCGAGTCATCATAGCCATCACCAGTCAAGATGTAGGAGTGATATTGCTTGAAATTATTGCGATATAACGCTGAGGACAGCTAAAGTGGAGATGGTTGAGTACACGAGCGTCACTCAAACTCAGGGGATGAAAACAATGGTAATAGGGAACCAAACCATAATGAACAAAAGCATGAAGAAGTCTGGGGTCGGCGCCTTTCGTGTACCCATGTGGACTAGAAGCGACTGCTTTTATCGCCCGTGACAAGGCTCCTAAAATACGAAAGAAAAGACCGAATCTTAAAGAACAAGTTGCCGTTCCGAAATGTCAAGGCTCCGGGGCTGCCAAACACACACACACACACACACACACACACACACACACACACACACACACACACACACACACACACGCAAGGGCACACACACACGAGCACAAACTCTTTCAAGAGCACTGCAGCTGAACTCTCCCACACCATCATCTCCTCCTCCTCCTCCTCCTCCTTTTGTTTTCCTCTTTCTCCATCCTCCTCCTCCTCCCACCCCACCACTAGTTATAATCGTGTACTCTTTTAAAACGAGAGGAAGGAGAAAATAAATATGAGGCCTTTCAGAAAGTCAAGGCAGCGCTCTCAGGGACGGGGGTCGATAGATGATGAATGGCTGGCAGACTCAGCTCCGTGGGTCGTTACATGTGTTAAGCTCTCCCGGGATCGTTAACAGGCTGCAGCGAGTTAAGAGAAGTCTGCATCAGCCCTCCCGCCCAGCAGCCTCTTCCTCCTCTTTCTTCTCCTCCTCTCCGCCTCCTGATGTTCCTGCTCTTTGCTCTTTGCTCTTCCTCCTCCTGATTTTCGTATTTCCACTCCTGTTACTTTAGTGTTTTTTTTTTTTTAACTGGGTCGTGATGTTCCGGATGTTATGGAATTCTTAATCTGACCTCGCAACAGTCTCCAACATCTTTTCCTCTCCTTCTTCCTCCTCTTACTTATCTCCTCTTCGCCCTACTCCTCTCCCTCCTCCTCCTCCTACTCGTCTTCTTCCTCCTCCTCCATCTCCACCTCCTCTTCCTTTTTCTCCTCTTCTTACTGGTGATTTAATGGGCCGTGATTTATATTATAAGGATGCTGCATTTTGTACTTATTTCTCTCATTTTCATCTACCACATGAGGGTACACAGAGCTATTTGTTACTGATACGTCTCTTCTTGGCTGGCTCAGAGAAGAATGGAGGCAATTTATCTAGAAACCATGACGACCCCCCTGCAAGACAGCTGCACTCTTAACTTTGTTCTGTTTGGAACTCGTGCGTGAGTGGCTGGCGCGGCACTCAGGCACAGGGACCCCAGACACACCGCCCTCCCCTTTGAGCACACCCGGCCAACACAATGCCGGGGAACGCACTCAACTGCCTGCGGCGTAAGGTACTTACAGTGGCATCATAAGGAACCCCAAGTTGTTCTCGAAGAGGGCGTTCATGGCATGCATGATGGCGGTGTTGAGGTCGAGGCTCCACGAAGAAGTAAAGATGACGAAGGTCAGGATGTAAAGGTGGACATGGAAGTCTATAAATCCACAGATACAACCAATTCGAGACTAACAGACACAGGATATGTCGGAAAAGCAACTCTCGGTTTGCACCACAAAACACTGCTGGCTTAGCACCAGTTGATATGATTTCAGGTGAAGCACTGACACAACGCGGTGGCATCTGCCGTCCACCATCACACGAGCGTCGGGCACTACGCGGCACTTCCCCTGGGCAACATAACACCTGTCCTGCACGAGTGGAGGGCACGGCACCATACATGGCACTACCGGCCTCGCCCTTCCAGCTGCTCCTCCGGCCTCTCCTCCTTCTCCGCCTGATCGTGCCGAAGGACTCCCTTGATCCGTCCCCGACCCACCACTGACGGGGCGGCGCACACCACGCTAGTCATGGTGACCAGACCTGCACCACTCTCACTACACCACACACATGGGGGCTCGGGCGGCACGCACAGGACTGCCGGCTGACAGGTGCCACGAGGGGGACAGCTGGAGAGCTTAGCCAGGTGGAGACGGGTCCTCAGCTGGCCTGTAACGGGTCCCGCCTCACCGCGCGCACTACACACACTATTTTGGCCTGGCTCTGGCTGGTGGTAGCGCGGTGGCCTACCTCACGCTTGCCTCCGCCTCCCCTCCCCGCACCGCCCTCCCGCCCCGCGCCACCCTCACCGACTCCTTCACTGCCTTTCGCACCTTCGGGATTGTTTGCTTGCGTCTTTCACTCGCCCCGCATCCTCGCCCTCGCTGCCACGCACAACACAACTCGTGCGCACTGAGGCCGCGCCGCCGAGACACTGCAAGGACGTGCCTGCAGTCCCCGGCGTGAGGCGATACTGGCCCCTCCCGCGAGTGTGTGTGCGTGTGTGTGTGTGTGTGTGTGTGTGTGTGTTACTCAGCAAGCTTTTGTTTACTTTTATTTTGTGTGTGTGTCTGTCCGATGCAGTGTTGTGTAATTCAATTTAGTTCCCTTTCCGTGTAATGGTACTGGAAAGGCTATTTTATCTTTTGTGATCTCTCTCTCTCTCTCTCTCTCTCTCTCTCTCTCTCTCTCTCTCTCTCTCTATCTATCTCTTTCTCTCGCCCCGCATTATATGACCAATCATCCTGCTCACATTTTCGTTGCAAGAGAAAATGGTTACACACGCACCTGGTCATCGCCCCCTCATACACACACACACACACACACACACACACACACACACACACACACATACGATGCCCCCCCTTCTTCACCCCACCACATACACACACGCATTCTCCCCACGTCTCAAGAGCTAGTCCTACCAACAACACTTAGACCGTTGCTCTTCTCCTTCCTTCTTTTACCCATCCCCCAACCTACAGACACACACACACTCATTGTTCCCACTACCACTACACCGCTCCCGAGGCCTCTTCTCACCCCCTGGGCAGTAAAGGCTGTAGTGTTAGCTTGACCTACTCGCCCCACACTAAAGATATTTCATTCATACCGCCGCCCTTGGGAGCCCGAAAGCGAGGTCTAGTCAGAGGAGGGGGAAGACGAAGCTCTGTGTAAGGATGTTGGAGGGTGAATAGCAATGTCCAAGGTATTCAAGAGTGGGTGAGTTACTTTTATGCATCCTATCTCACAATTTCCCGTGTCCAATTAGAGTCAGTTGTCTTAAACGTATCGGCGGCACAGTTCGCCTATTTTAAAAGTGTCTCGTAGATGATTCTATAGATAGATTTACCCGACTTCTACATTTCGAACGGAAAATCACCTCCCATGAAAATTCGATTGGTCTTCTCTGCGCCCTTGGTAAATAGTCGTATAAGGGCGCTCGATACGTTAAGGAATATGGACCTTACAGTTTGCATAGTTTCCTTAACGTTCGTGCTACTAAGTAATCGACAGCGCACGTGGGGTCGATAAGAGGAGGGCAAGTGTTACCCCCTTACACATTCAGGCTTCAATAATGTGACAACTTCGGGAGAAACTTCTGGTGATTTATAGCGACGTCTACAGCGAGCGCTCTGCTGGTGGTGGTGGGTGACTTTGTTTTCTCTTTAGCTTCTGCGTAGTAAGTAGTGAGTGGGAAATACCAGGTCACGTATAAAAGAAGAAACGAGAGCGAGAAGGAATATAAAAAGATAGATGGAAAGAGTTGAGGCGAAAAGAGCTGGGAAATATTATGAGGCGAAGATGTTTGGGTGGAGCAAATGAAAGCCGTGAGGAAAAGGTTAACTAAGTGTTTAAATCCGGAGGAATATCTGGCAGGGAAGGTGACGGACGGACGGGGAGGAGGAGGGAAAGGTGGGGAGGGGGCATGCAGGCAGGTGGCAGAGGAGCGAGGTGCAGGCAGTCTGAGGGAGGGGGGGGCGAAGGAGAGTACGAAAATATGATAAAATGTAAGGTGAGAATATGATGAAAGAAAAAGAGGAAAACGGGAAATAAGAAGAGAGAATGAGAAAATGGAAAGTGTTAGAGTGAAAGAAAACGGAAGTAAAGAAAGAAATAGGAGGGAAAAAAGAAAGATAAAAGAGAAAAGTAGAGATTTAGCGTGGAGAATGAAGATGATAATGCCGTGAATGAAAAAAAAGTGAAGCAAAGGAAGAGGGTTAAATTGCACTCCACTTCTTCACTGATACAATAGTCACCCTCAAGACCAAGGTTCCTCAAAGTACGAGTCGTGATCCTCAAATGCAAATAAACACTGAACTGAGAAACTACCCACTCTACGTTTAAGCAGTCCCCAAAACGATAAAATAACTTCCCCGATGACAAAATCCAAACACCGAAACTGGACAACACAGAGAAAAATAGATTGAAGACTCCTACTCCTAAAACCTCTATGAATGGAACATCTTTAGGGACACACACACACACACACACACACACACACACACACACACACACACACACACACACATGCTCTCTTCGTTACCCTCCTAATGACCCTTTACTACGGCACCTTCGATCAATATATTTACGAGCGTCTAAACACACTATATATGACCCATTAATAAAGTCATATTCCTCGTCGCCTTGGTCACTCATTTATTATTTAGTACACGGACCAAACAGAGAGAGAGAAGGTAATAGTGGTTGCTGCTTAATTAAGGTTTCAGTATATCGTTCTCTATGGCGAGGGGACAGTTATTGAGCGCGGGAGTTAAACGGTTGACAAGGGTGAGCGACGAACTGACATGAAACGAAAAGGTATCTATCATTAGACTGACTTTTGGCTATAATTAGTTGTGTTTGCTTCCAGGTCCGTTTGTCATTCTCTCTCTCTCTCTCTCTCTCTCTCTCTCTCTGTGTGTCTATCTGTCTATCTATCTGTGTGTGTGTGTGTGTGTGTGTGTGTGTGTGTATAAGACCATAGGGTACGTTTTTGGCACCTCAAGTCAAGCAAACTCTCTGTCATTACCATCAGAAGTAGACACGTGATAAGGCTTGTACGAGTCCTAATTTGGTCTCGTCTCGTAAATCTACTTCAGACTTTTCTTTTATGGCATTTTCTTTCATCTTTTATATACAAGCTTTTGATTATTTAACTCACTCTGGTTCCATTAATCTTGTGTTGTGTTGCTTCTTCTATAAAGTACTCAAAATCATCCCTTTTCTCTGTAAAAATCCAGTAGGTTATTATTTTTTTTAGTGGGTCTAGTTCATATATTTTATCTGCTAACTAGTATTCTTCTTCCAAAAATCCGTCTTTCTGTTAGTCTGTTCTCATCAGTATTTCAGTTTTTATATTCATATGTTTCGAAAAATATTCTTGCCTTTATGATTCTCTATCGTACTTTCCTTTTTTCTTCCAGTTCCATAAGACGGGTTCCTTTTACTCCTTCCATCCAACATATCATTCTCTCTTTCTCGCCTTTCGTTTATTCAGCAAAGGTTTTTTTCTCTATTTCCTTTCCTGATCTTCTTTACTGCAAGTGTATATGCTCTTCCCCGTACTTCCTTTCTCCATTCCATCTTTTTCCTTCTTTCCTTATGAACAGTTACATCTTCCTAAACAGTTTTCATCCCTTCTTTCATCCTTCCTTCGTTCTTCTTTCCTCGTTCATGCATTTTTTTATTAGCTCTCCGACTTTCTTTCAATCCTGCATCCACATCGTTACTCTTCCTTCCTCTCCGCGCCTCCTACACACCAACTCCATTTGCATTCCTTTTCTTTTCCTTCCATTCCCTATACATCAAGCTTATCTGCAAAACTCTTCATCACAGCAGCCCTCCCTTCCCTTCCTTCTTATCTTCCTTTCTTCCTCAACGTTCGTCCTCCCTTTCTTCCTTCCTCCCTCCATATACATCTTTCCTATTTTCCTTCCATTCCTACATCAGACTTATCTGCAAAACCTTTCCTCACAGCAGCTCTCCTTTCCCTTCCTTCCTTCCTCCCTCCCTTGCACTACAACCCTCCCTCACTGTTCGACCTCCCCTACCTCCCTTCTTTCCTTCCTCATCGCTCGCCCTTCCCTTCCTTCCTTCCTTTCTTCGCCTTCCTTCCTCGCACATCTCCCTCCCTACTTAACGTCTCTTCTCTTCCTGCGTTCCCCCTCCAGACTCATTCCTCACGCCATTCATTCCCTTTCCCCAGCACCCTGAGTTGAGTTGTCAGGAAGAATAATATTGTACCTCTCTCTTCTCTCCCTCTCCCTCTCTCTCTCTCTCTCTCTCTCTCTCTCTCTCTCTCTCTCTCTCTCAAGCCGGTGGTTCAGCCTTAAGCAAACGCGGACACATCAAGGGAAAGAAAAAAAATAACGCCGCCGGTCTTCAGCCGAAATGGGTCCTCGGTCTGACCTAACGCAGGGAAGATTGCTTGCCGCTCAAGACCACGAGGCGCCATAAAGAACCGCAGGAGCAAATGACACGTATCACGCACGCATATATACACACGTATACACACACCTTCCCTTCAAGCACCACCAGTCCTGCCAAACACATAGATAGATTGCCAGACAGCCGGACATACAAATTCACAAACACAAAACGTAAGCCAATAGTCGTACTACATACACACCTATACACATGCACACATATACACACACTCCCTCCAAGCACACACCACCACAGCGATAGATAGATAGATAGACAGATACACTTATAAACAGACCCAGTAAGTTAGTAGATATGAATGTAAGTAGGAATGTATGTTTGTAAGCTTTTATATACTACATACTGACGACCATACACTGGAGACGAATACACACTCTAAATAGTACATACGCACTTGCTAAGAAAAAAAAGAAAACTAGACAGCAAAATGAAAGAGAAATAAGAAAGAAAAAAAACTAGATAGAGAAATATATAAGAAAGAAGAGTTTACATCCACACCTCTTCACACTAATCCTCAGTCTCACTCACACTACACTCAAGACCAACAGAAGTCCATACATAAAGCATTCACACTCACCTCCTGAATACGTATGCAAAGAGAGGGCGATCACACACACCTACACCCACACCCACACACACTAACCCTCGATCTTACCCCTTCCACATGCAATAAAATAGAAACAAGTCCATTTCCCTTGCACACCGTGAGCTTTGTCTTGTAATGGGAATGTAAATTTAGACCGCGGAAAAGTTTGACGAGGAGGAGGAATATAAAGAAAACGAAGAGCTATGTATTTGATACTCTCTCTCTCTCTCTCTCTCTCTCTCTCTCTCTCTCTCTCTCTCTCTCTCTCTCTCTCTCTCTCTCTCTCTCTCTCTCTCTCTCTCTCTGTGTGTGTGTGTGTGTGTGTGTGTGTGTGTGTGTGTGTGTGTGTGTGTGTGTGTGTGTGTGTGTGTGTGTGTGTGTGTGTTTCTTTGTGTATGTGCGAGAGACAAGGAGATAAATATATATAGAGAGATAAGATGAATAAATAATGAATGAAAAAGAAAGAAAGACCAAAAGAAAGAAGAAAAAAAGATAAAAGAAAGAAAAAAAAAGGGATATGAAAGCACTTCCTTCACTTCCACACCACTTCTCTCTCTCCCCTTTCCTTACCTAACCTCCATACCACTCCCTCCACTCCCTCCACTTCCTTCCTCCCTTTCTCCCTTCCCCTCGATCGCCGTCAAGTGGCCAAATATTTGCTCACATAAATCCTATCCGGGGAAATTCCAGACAGGTGCGTGGCGTGTAAAGGTGCGCGGGGGCCGACCTGGTGGTGTTCCTTGGGGCGGGTACGATGGGGTGCACTCTCACTCTTACTCTTACTTTTTGTACATTGACGGAGACAGAGAGCAATAAGTAAATGAATAAGTACAAGGACGAAAATCACTGCTCTCACACATACGACAGAGGAGGTATTGAAGGTATGGCTTGTTTACTCTTTTGCTCCTTTGTGTTGTTATTTATTTACTGCGGTTTTTTGTTTTTACTCTTTTTTTTTGTGTGTGTTTCTAGTTCTTTAATTACTATGTTTTTATCTACGCCTTTCCTCCTCTTCTGCTTTTTTTTTTATTCCTGTTTGTTTCTTTGACATTCTCTCTATTTGTCTGTTTTTCTTCTCTTCTCTTCTCTTCTCTTCTCTTCTCTCTCTCTCTCTCTCTCTCTCTCTCTCTCTCTCTCTCTCTCTCTCTCTCTCTCTCGCAGGAAGCTCTCCAGTCTATTGAAGGTGGAGACGAAAGCTGAAGTTTGCGATCCTTATCAGAGAGAGAGAGAGAGAGAGAGAGAGAGAGAGAGAGAGAGAGAGAGGAGAGAGAGGAGAGAGAGGAGAGAGAGAGAGAGAGAGAGAGAGAGAGAGAGAGAGAGAGAGAGAAACTGACTTCAATTCCCTTTCTGACAGAGCGCATGGGGCCGTCACCTGCTTAAGTTTTCGTCCCCGCTCCGCCGTGATGGGGCAAAATATTAGTCCACGCATGAGCCGCCGCCGCCTGTGTGACCGATGGCTGGGTACAACGATGTAATTTGCCTTAACTCGAGGGTACGCATGCAGGATGATGTATAGGAGTTACCTACTTTTTCTTCCTGTTTTCTTTTTGATGATTACAGATGTTATATTCATATTTACACACGCATGTCTCAGCAACCCCCCCAAAAAAAGTAACAGAAAATGAGTTTCTTTCATCTATTTCATATTCTTTTCAAGTATAAATATCAATCTTTAACCAATGCAATTTGCTAAAACCTAAGTCGTATATCACTGGTGTTCCTGCTGAACCCGGTGA
The DNA here is from genome assembly GCF_024679095.1 of Eriocheir sinensis. Classification (NCBI taxonomy): domain Eukaryota; kingdom Metazoa; phylum Arthropoda; class Malacostraca; order Decapoda; family Varunidae; genus Eriocheir; species Eriocheir sinensis. The sequence goes on along the minus strand of NC_066554.1, from coordinate 2,769,146 downwards.
AACAGAAACAAAATGACGTTGTTTTTACTTCTGTCTTCCTTCCTTTAGCTTATTTACATGCAAGTGTGGATCTTTCTAACCAGTGACAGCCAGCTATACGAAACCTAAGCCGTAGATCCTCAGTGGCTATAATGAAGAAGACTTGGAAGGCAGGAAGCAATAGAGAGTATATGTCTAGTTACGCATCTTCTATTCACTTACAAAGGATATGGCATCTTGGTAAACAAAAACGTTGTCCTCCAGATCATGTGTGTGCACTTCAAGGTACAAGAAGCAGATATTTTTATTGGGTGATTCTTTTTTTTACCTTCATATGTATAGACATGGATCTTTCTAGCCAACGACTCTTGCGGCACAAAATTCAACCCTATAACCAGTGTAACTAATGAATGAGGCGATATAGACTGCTGAGGAGGGGATGTTAAGAGGAAGCGAAATATTACTGCGGGCAAACAACGAGAGGAATGCCCAGCACCTTTGTCCTCCGACGAGCGAGTCACATTAACGCAGACGGGATATATTACGTTGGTGCTGCTGACAAAAGTTACCCTGCGTGAAAAATGTTGCCTCGTTGTGCCATTTTTTTACACATCTGGTATACACGTTTTGGTGAGAAATGGCTTCATGGCTTCATTTTCTCCGCCACTAAAAAAAAAAAAACTACTTATATTGCAGGCAAAAGCAACAACAGAAAAGAGGATGTACAAATTAACTGGCGTATCAAAATTCCTCTTTTATTACCTGTATAAAATGTGCCTTCTGGTGTTTCCTTCCTGAATCTCATAACTGTTCATTGGAGAGAGGAATCAGTTTACTGCAAAACAAATGAGCACAAGAGCAACGTATTCAACGAGCTCTATATATCATTTTTAATCAAGTGAGGCAATTACCTAAGTCTTACATGAGTGTGTGTGTGTGTGTGTGTGTGTGTGTGTGTGTGTGTGTGTGTGTGTGTGTGTGACAGCATTACCAAATTATCGTACTCAGCCACTCAGCACATCACATTTTTCAGTTTCTGACTCACAGCTATCGTAAACAAACATCAACAAGTAACGCTTTTATCGATAACTTCAACTGGAATCGCGTTATCAATGTGGCTACGAGAGGTTTGAGCCTTGTAACTGGTATATGCGATGTTTGGAATACGATAATATGGTAACGCTGGTGTGTGTGTGTGTGTGTGTGTGTGTGTGTGTGTGTGTGTGTGTGTGTGTGCAAGGGGGTTGGGTGGAGCAGGGCAGGGCGGGGCGGGGGGTGCGGTGCGTGTGAGTGCGAGCTGCAGGTAACATGAGAGCAATTAGGGACAAGTAAATCCGGCGTGGCCGCAGCGGAAAGACGCATTGCACGTAAGGATGATGAATGTCGGCCGGAAACGCGGTACATAAAGAGAAAACACACGCCCGGCCCCACAAAGGCTTGCCACGTTCAGGGTAAATATGCAGCGCTGCCCTCCACCCCCGCCCCCCTCCTCCTCTTCCACCTCCCACCCACGGTACGTCTGCATTATGAGCGAAGACCCAGAGAACGTTTTCCATGCGAGGGTAATAACTGTTCATGCCCAAAGTGATACCATGATGAAGCCGGTCTGTGTCTAGTGGCCTTTGTGCCTTACAAGAATGACCGTTAACAGGGTTTTCTAATGGTGATGGAGAACTGCAGGGCTGATTTTTTATATTAATCGTGAATTTATTATGTGTCTGAGGAGGACCGGGGTTGATTGGGGGGGATTGGGGGGGGGGCATGCATGTGTGTGTGTGTGTGTGTGTGTGTGTGTGTGTGTGTGTGTGTGTGTGTGTGTGTGTGTGCCCATTAAAAAATGCATTGGAGGTGGAGCTGGAGTCTCATTTAGAATCTTGCTTTCGGCTTCTTGCAAACATGAAAATTATTACAAACATTTCTAAGTGGCAGTTTATTCTTAACATACGAGAAATAAACCACGTCCAAGATCGTGCCAAACTTTCTTACGGACCATTTACACTTAAAACATAAACACCTGTGCGAGTATAATATAATGAGAGAGAGATAACAACAAACCATTAACCCAGGAGTGCCACTAAAGAACCATGAAGGCTGCGTGGAAAAAAGGGACACAGCAAAACAAGATAAAATTATTCCACTCGAGAAAGCAAATTACCTCGTGACCATGAGCACATTTTCCGCCGGCCGCCTCTGTGGGGTGTATTTTCCTTTTAAATATTTTCCGCGTTATTTTTTTCATTAATATTAGTCACTGTTAACCTTTAAGCAACACTGAGCACAGCATTACACGAAAAACCCCCCATGAACAACAACAATAACAACGACGATGACGAAGACAACAACAACAACAACAACAACAACAACAACAACGACATCAAAACTTCACCTCCACCACCACCACCACCAACTACTACTACTACTACTACTACTATTACAACAGCAGCGACAACGACAACAACTACTACTACAACAGCAAAGAGAACAGTATCAACGTTAACAACAACAAACAACCGCAACAACAACAACAACAACAACAACAGCAACAACAACAACCGTCCCCCGAAACTCAAAATCCACAAGAAAACTACAATATATTTCTGCAGGTATAAATAAAAACAAAGGAGAAAAAAAAAATTACTGAATAAAACAAACGAGTAGACTGAAGAAAAACACCCCATGCTGATCATAATATGTCTGGAATGAGAAAGAAAAACAAGAGATAAGAAAACCAACATTAAATTAAAGCAAACACACACACAGCAAACTAAGATAAAGTAAAATCATTCGCCGAGGAGGGAGATACGACCCTGAAACGCAAGGCCACAGCAATAAAAAAAAAGAGAGAACCCCTAAAATCAAATACGAGGGGAATGAAAAAAAAAAAAACATCCGAGGGGAGGAAAGGACAGGGAAGGAAGGACTCGAACTCACTCCTGCGACCCTCAAACACGACGACACCGCTGAGGGGCTTGCACCAACACGCCATAACACAACAAAGACATGGACACCGAAGAAGAAGAGGAAGGAGGAGCTGGTGAAGGAGGTCATTGCAGTAGCTCATCCCTTTGCACAGTGGCGGGGCGGCGTCTTTGGCTTAACCGCTCATTTGGCAGGTACGAACACGCAGGTGGAGGGGTCCGTCGACAAGTAAGCTCACGTGTGTTGGGGTGGATAGGTGCGAGGGTCAGGGCGTCGCGTCGTGCCATTTGGGCGTGTCGGTGAACGTGCAACAAGTGCGCCACGAAGCCACCCAAAGAAAAGCTTGCAAAGTAACCTTAATTAAATGTTGCACGAACAGAGGATTATCGTGAGCCGCTATTACGAAAGGGGATTCGAAGGCAGGGGAAGGGGTTATGGTGGCTGGAGGGTGGCTTGAAGGGGTGGTGGTGGAGAGTAACAGGGGAAAGCAGGAAGTAGGGCACCGCTAGAAAGGAGAAGGAGTATGACAGAAGGTGAAAGAGAGGCGGTGGTAGGGACTGCACACAAGGGAGAGGAAAATGAATGCAGGAAGGTTGAAGAAAGGGTGTAGTGGATGAAGAAAGGGAGTAGAAGGGAGATGGAAGTGTAACGAAACTGAAGGGTAGTGAGTGGAGGGTAAAAAGGGAGAAAAGATGAAAGGGCAAAAGGAATGGAGGGAGGAGGAGAAGCCAAGAAGTGAATGAAGACAGACAGAGAGAGAAGAGGTAACGTCGAGAAGAGAACAACTGTACTGTATGAATCCACACTAGAACTTTATATTAGCCTTTAAAATAAAACGTAAAGTAAATATTCCGAGGTAAAACAAACACAACCCGGCGAGTGTGTTTTCAAAAAAGTTTCAGATAAAACACCGAGCGCCACGCGAGGAAGCGGAACAATGTGACACGACATGCGAACTTGACGAGCAGAGGAAACAGACGCGTGAGAAAATTACATATAGTGAAAAAAAAAAGGACGTTTATGACAGCGAGAGGCGATCTAACTAATACGGACACGGAATGATATACACCTTTAGAATTTAACACATGACAGATTAAGTACTCCTCCATTACACTCCTTCGCATACCAACAACACAAAATAAATATACAAATTCTAAAAAACCGAACGTCTGACAACAAGCGTGACAAATAAATGAAAACAAAAACAAAAGAATAATGTGTACTCTCAAACTATAACGTGTGTGTGGCTGACGTCTGCTATATAAATTCTAAAAAAAATAAACATCTAACAGCAAGCGCGATAAATAAATGAAAACAAAAAACAAAAGAATAACGTGCACCTCCAAATTCTACCGTGTGTGTGGCTGACGTCTGCTATATAAATTCTAAAAAAATAAACATCTAACAGCAAGCGTGACAAATAAATGAAAACAAAAAACAAAAGAATAACGTGCACCTCCAAACTCTACCGTGTGTGTGGCTGACGTCTGTCCCCTTACTAACACGCCTTCCCACGGACTAATCAATGCTCCAAGCCACGCTCAGCTCACCTTCAAGTATTGCCTCGTTGGATGGAGTCGATATCATAAACAACCCAAAATACCGACACACACGACACCAGCAACACCAACAAGAAACATATCCACGTGTGGCCGACTGACTATAATATCTTAATTCACTCGCGCTTCTCATATGATCTCCGTTTTCTGTTCAGCTCACTTTGAAATATATTGCCTCGTAAGGTCGCGATGACTTTACTTGCACAAGACACCTGGATGGAGTTAACCGAGGGGGTGGCATGACTCTGAAATGCAAGGCAACAGAGAAAAAAATGCATGAAATCAAATACAGTACGTGTGACTGACGAACGTGCAGCACATTAAGGAATCCTCAAGCATCAACTCAGGTTCATTATTGGGTTAACCTTCATATGTATCACCTTTTAGAGTAGGGCGCTGATTTCACCTGCACGCTAAACAACGGTGTGGAACAAGAATCTCCAGCAAGACCAATTACGTGCACCGTCTCGATACCTGCCCGTCTTCCACTATTGATTCAGGCTCCATGTCCAGTTAACCTTCACAAATTTATCGTCTGTTGAAGTAGGGTGTTGACGTAGGGAGTTCTACCTCCCCCAAAACCAGTATGGAATAAATATCTCACGTGTAACCGGTGAAACACCCTCCACACACCTGCCTGCCTTTCCACATCGATTCAGGCTCCATGCTCGGTTAATCTTCAAATCTAGCACCTGTTGGAGTAGAGTGTTGATTCTACCTGCACGAATCACCTGCATGGAACGAAAGTCTCAAGCGTGACCAACTACTACACCACCTCCACGCACGTTCCCGCCTTTCCACATCGATTCAGGCTCCATGCTCGGTTAATCTTCAAATCTAGCACCTGTTGGAGTAGAGTGTTGATTCTACCTGCACGAATCACCTGTATGGAACAGAAGTCTCAAGCGTGACCAACTACACCACCTCCACGCACCTTCCCGCCTTCCCGCATCGATTCAGGCTTCATGCTCAGTTAACCTTATAGAAGAGCACCTGTTGGAGTAGAGTGTTGATTCTACCTGCACGAATCACCTGTATGGAACAAAAGTCTCAAGCGTGACCAACTACACCACCTCCACGCACCTTCCCGCCTTCCCGCATCGATTCAGGCTCCATGCTCAGTTAACCTTATAGAAGAGCACCTGTTGGAGTAGGGAGCGATCACGAAATACCTTTAGAAAACAAATATACCAGACATTCCACTTTACACCACCACACACTTCCCCAGGTCGATTTTGTTACCTCGTTTAGCTCACCTCCAAACATATCGCCTCGTGGGTTGGGATAAGTGACGGCTTTTACCTGTACGAAACACCTAATGGAGAAAGGCCCACGTGAGACCGACCTACTCCATCCTCCCACGCCTTCACTCATCGATCGACTCACTCCGTAAACCTCACCTTCAAAATATCGGCTCTAGGGATTGAGGAAAACCTACGTGAGACCGATCTACTACTGTATCTTCCTACATTTCTACACATCGATCCGTTCTTGTCATTTACCTCGCCTTCAAAATATCGCCTCTAGGGGTAAGGCAGTGTCGATTTTACCTGCACAAAACACATGACGGGGAAAAAATAAAGGAAAAATGAAGAAAATATACCAAGACTTATTTCCCGCCGGCTTCCCGTGGGTCTGTTCTGCCGCCGAAGCCTTGATTGCGGCAGCCGGGGAAAAGTGAGACGCCGCTGCCGCTGTGTCATTACGGGCTTTTTTTGGTCTCCCTTCTGCTGTGTGTCTCTCGGGAAAGGCTTCGATAAAACGGGGCGGCGCGGGGATGGGCTGAAGGGTTTCGATAAGGGGGTGATGCCGGGATGGACGGAGAGGGAAGAGGAGTAGGAAGAGGAAAATGAAGGAGGAGGAGAAGTTTTGGAAGAATTGGTAAAGCAGAGTTATGAGAGTAAGGGGAAAGAAGCAGAGATGAAAATAGGGAAAAGAGAAGTATGGGAAGAGGCCGGAAAAGAGGATTAGTAGGAGCAGAAAAGGTGTCAGTAACGTGGCTTTGGAAGGAGTGACGCAGAGGGAGAGAAGGGGTTAAAATACCAAAAATAAGAAGTACCGGAGATGACACTGGGGTAGAAGGGAGTAGGAAGACAGGAGTAAGAATAGTACGAATAGAGAAGGAGTTGAAACAGGCAAGGAGTAGGACTAGGGAAAGTTTTGATAAAGTATAGGTTTAGGGAGACAAGTAAGGAGGGGGGAGGGGGTGAGTGGGAGGAGTACCAAAAAAATAAGGATCATTAGCAAAGAAATGATGATGGGAGAACTTGAAATAAGGAAAATAAGGGATGACTGCAGAGGAGGCTTCAAAAGGATGTTAAAAGATGTGCTTCTCTTCCACTGTGAAGGAAAACGAAAATAAACCCGAGGAAAATTTCATCCCCCAGAAAAACCCAACCCGGATACTACATAACATTACATTAGCGTCTTTTTGTTCTTTTTTGGTCGAGAAAGAAACGGAGCGATGATGATTTATGTGTCCCGGCCAGTATCTTTAAGACGGATGAGCCAGGGAAGTAAAAAAAAATACTTGCAGTGATATAAAAGCAAAGATGAAACTAAGAAATTAACACGATAGAGATATAAGGAATAAACAAGCAGATTCAAAACAGAGGTGCTGCTAAAACAAACAAACAAAAAAAAAAGGATTGTAATGAAATAAAGTAAAAATGGAAGTATGAAGTATAAAGCCACAATTGAAATATACCAAAAAAAAAGTAACACAATTAGAACCTTACAAAAAAAAAAGAAAAAATGAAAACTGGTGAGCTGTGAACTTAAAAAAAAAGGTAAAAGTAAACTAATAAAATATAAAGGAAAAAAAAAACGAATTACTCACAAATATTGGATAGATTAAAGATCGTACTACAGGGAAGGGATTGGAAGAGGAGAGAAGTGGAAGGAAGAGGGAATAATGAGGGGAAGGAAGAGTGGATACAGAGGAAAATGCTAAAGAGGAGAGAGGAGAGAGAAAAAAGAAGGGGAGATTAAATGGCCCCTCAAGATGTTAGGGAGGAAAGAAAGAGAAGAAGGGAGAGAGGTTGAAGGGAGGGGCGCGGGAAAGGGAGAGATGGGATACAAAAGGAAAAGGGGAAAGAAAGAGTTGAGAAAAGTTGGAGAGGAAAAGGCATGAATGAGGGGAAAGAATGGTGGAGGTGGGAGAGGAAAATACTGGGAAGGGGGAAGGAGGGAGGAAAAAAAAGAATGGTGGAGGAGGGAGATAAAAATGTTAGAGAGAAGAGGGGGAGAAAAAAGCTGGGGGGATTAAATGGTCCAACAAGATGCTAGAGAGGAAAGAAAGAGAGGAAGGGAGAGAGGTCGTAGGGAAGAGTGGGGGAGGGGAACGAAAAAGGGAGAGACGGAGGAGAGAGGAGAAAGAGGGGAGAAGGATACAGGGGAGGAGAGGAGAGCACCATGACCTGCCTCTGCTCAGATCAAATCAATCTCGGCTGTTTCAATGTTCGATGTGACAGGTGGGAGGAGGGAGAGAGGGAGGGGGAGAAGGAGGAGGAGAGAGAGAGGAAGTGAGGGGAGGGAACGGTTCAGGGAGGGACCAATCAGACCGCGGGGACGATGAGGGGTACACACACACACACACACACACACACACACACACACACACACACACACACACACACACACACACACACACCCAGCACACACATATAGAGTTTTAATGTTATTCCTTAAAAATAACAGAAGCCAAAATTACGATTAATCAAACCTTTGCTTTCTTCTCTTTATTCTTATAATTATTTGCTCTTACTATTTCTTATTATATCTTATTATGGCCCAGTGATTTTGGGACGATAAAATACCACTAAATTAGAAGTACTGTACAATGTTTGGAGACTAACCTATTAATTATCCCCCATTTAAACAATCCACGTTCATGCCTTGCTATAAAGTGTGCCGTGGAGAAAAATAATTGCGGTACTAGAGGGATGTTGATTGCGGTACTTTGCGAGCTGATTATAATGTTCAGGAAAATTGGTTCGTTTCAGAAAATTCCTTGCGAGGTAAGAAACGGAGGCAAGAGGGGTAACCATGACCAAGTGAATCTTTTCTCTATTACCCTCGTCCTCCACCTGTCTTTTCCTCCTCCTCCACTTCCACTCTCTTTCTCCTGCTCCTTCTCCTCTTTCTTCCCCTTTACGTCTTCCCTTTGTTTTTTTCTTGTCCCTCTTCTTTGCTTCTTTATTTTTCCATTCACATTGTAATATCTCACAGCAATTTACAAAACGCGTGAGTATACCTTTACTTTTCCTCTCTTTTTCCTTCCTTTCTTCCCTTTCTTCTCTCAGCCCATTCTACACACACACACACACACACACACACACACACACTCTCTCTCTCTCTCTCTCTCTCTCTCTCTCTCTCTCTCTCTCTCTCTCTCTCTCTCTCTCTCTCTCTCTCTCTCTCTCTCTCTCTCTCTCTCTCTCTCTTCTCTTTACGTATATTTTTCTTTTTTTTTTCTTTTCTTGTTTGCCTTCTCCCTTTTATTCCTCCATTTCTTCTTTTACTTAACTGTCCCTTTCATTTGTTTTCCGTTTCTCTTGTTATCTCTCTTCCCCTTTTAGACACTTTCCTTTCGTATTTTTTTCCCTTCTCATCCTCCTTCATTTTTACATCGTTCCATATTCTATTTCCTACGTGACCTTTCTTTGGGGTGATTTCTCTACACCTCCTCTCCTTCCGCTATTCACTTTCATTTCCCTTTCACACTCATCTTTATCACTTCCCATTCTCCTCCCTCTACTTAACCTTTCCCTTCTCCTCTGTTCCTTATCCCCTTTCCGTTCCCTCTGTTGCAGTTTCCATTTTCTTTTGTGCTCCTAATCTCTTTCCCTTTCGCTCAGTTTCCTTTCTCTCCTCTCTTCTTAATCTAAATGCCACTCTAGATTGAATCCTTAACCTTTCACTGACCTCTCGCTTTCTCCTCATAATCTCCTCATCCTCATTTATCTCCTCTGCTGGAATATTCCCTTTTCCAAATCGCTTCTAATTCATAGTTTTTTTCTTCCATTTTTTCCTTTTCTCATACCATTATTTTTCTTCCTCCCTACAAGCTACATATTCCTATCGTTTATTTTCCTTTTATATCCATGTTTCCTCCCTTCACCCTTCACTTAGATATCACAGCCTCCTCCTCCTTCTCCTCTTCCTCTTCCTCCTCCTTTCTCCTCTTCTGCTCCACAACCCTCCACGTCCCTTTCACACTTTTTTTTCTGTTCTCACTTTTTCCCATCGTCCTTCGCCCTCCCTTCATTCTGCTCCTTCCTCACTTGATTTCAGCACCATTCTTTTCTAGTCTCCCTGCCCTGCCGAATCACAACCCTCCTCCTCCTCCTTCTCCTTCTCCTCCTCCTCCTCCTCTTGCTGCCTCCTCGGCCTCACGACGCCCCTCCCCTCGCCTTTAAAGTCAGCAATGCATAAAGAAGGGCCATAAACAGCGGCAATGACCACGCCACCTGCTGCTGCTGCTGCTGGTGGTGCTCGACACATCAAGTCACTCGATGGACGAACTATGTGATGATGTTTATTATTACTTTTCTTGTCTTACCACGTGTTGCTGTCATTAATCTATTTTTACTTGTGTTTGGTTATTTCTTTGTGTGTGTTAATAATTTTTTCAAGTATTAGGGTGAGGAAAATAATGAGCGGAGGGGGTCGTGATTGCAAATTAGAATATTGAAGAGGAAGACAGGTACACACACACACACACACACACACACACACACACACACACACACACACACACACACACACACACAGAGGTAGTAAATATTCTCGCAAATAAAATTTTCAGTTGGCGGAGAAGAAAAATGTTGCAAAATACTCGAGGAAACAGAAATGAACATAAAGGAGCGACCTTCCCCGAGCAGGGAACGCGTACGGTACCAATGATTGAAAAATTGTTCCGGGAAAGGGAAGCAAATAAACAAAATTACGTTCTAGTATTTCCAAACACTCGTTTATTCTGTGCTGAAAACAATTACGCGAGTGACAGGAATGTAATGAAATATTGTAACATCAAAAAGATATGGATGGCAAAAATTACCTACCATGGATTTACATACGAAAGGAAATTTAATCAAACTGGCAGGTACAACAAAAGATGCGTGAATAAACAGAACATGAAGAACCTACCTTCAGTGTGTCTCTTCGCTTAAAAGCCTCCCTTCCGTGTGTACCTTCTATAGACAGAATCACTACTTTTTCCCTATTAAGAATGCCTCCTCCATATCCCTCCTTTTTTCATTTCTTTCTTTCCAGTCCTTTTATTTGAGCTCTCCTGGACAAGATCTTATTTTCGTTTGCTATCTTACTAGGATTTTTCTTCTTCTGACTGTTTCTTATCTTTACCAACACCAAAACGATTTCTTCCTGATCTGACACCTTCCTTCCTTCCTTCCATCCTTCCCTTCTCTTCCCTTCCCTTCTCCCCTTAGCTCACTTGACACGCCTGCTATTATCCCTCACCGCCGCCTTGACGCTCAAATTACGCCCCATACGTCACCTAACGGCCGCCTGACTGCCTACACTCCCACCCTGGATTATGGCGGGATATACACACTGACCGTCTCCTGTTACTGAGCTACCTACTATGATATGGTGGATAGTTTTCTTCTTTGGCGTTGTTTGTGTTTAGTATTGTATCGGATGCACTATTTATGGCTTCTGACCTTTCTTGAATATAATGGATTAGTAGTGAAAATCGTTCTTGTAAGTGGTTGATAAATATGTAGAGATCGAGTTCGTGGACATAGATCAACATACAATACAGACCGACACACATTCACACCCACCTACACACCTACACACACCTTCCCCCACAACCCCACACCCCAACACCACCTCTAACACCCCTCACACCAACAATCACACCCATACCAACACCCACACCCAACCACCCATACACACCAACGACCACACCCACACCTCTAGCTGTTTTCCCACGTCACCCCATCCGTTCCAGGTGCCCGCTAAATCAAGACACACGACTCCTTACTCTTGTTCGGGGATACTCACAACCTCGATCTGGAGTTTGTCAGTTGCTCTCAAGTTAGTCTCTCACTCTCACTCTCTCTCTCTCTCTCTCTCTCTCTCTCTCTCTCTCTCTCTCTCTCTCGGTGACGGCGGCCTTCGATCCTTTCTATTAATAGCGCCGGGCAGCTCCTCGGACAGAAGGTCAGGTTGGTGCAGAGACGAACAAGCGGAAGATGCAGGTAGCGACAAGGACCTTCTTTCTCTCTCTTGGTGTCTCCTCGTATTCCTTCCTAACTTTACCTCAGTCTCCCATCCTTTCCTTTTCTCCCATTTTTTTACAGGACCCTTCTTTCTCTCTCTCTCTCTTTGGCTGTCTCCTCGTGGCCAATCCTAACTTTACCTCAGTCTCCCATCCTTTCCTTTTCTCCCATTTTTTACAAGGACCTTCTTTCTCTCTCTGGTTGTCCCCTATCCCTTCCCAACTTCATATCAGTCTCCATTCCTTTCATTTTCTTTTCTCTTTTTTTTTTCAGTAAAGGGAGCAGTTTCACGGCAAAAAAAAAAATACTCCTTTTCGTTTTTGGTCCGTTTCTTTTCTTGCCTCTGTCCATCTAGGATCCAAGTTGTTCTTTATCTAGTGTCAAGGAGAGGTTTTGCCACATACTCTCTCTCTCTCTCTCTCTCTCTCTCTCTCTCTCTCTCTCTCTCTCTCTCTCTCTCTCTCTCTCCGCCTCCCTCATCTCCACATCACTTGGTCTCTCCCTCCCTTCCATTTTTTTCTGTATCTTATGATGACCCAACGCATTGTCTTCCATTCATCTCCTTTCCCCTTCCTCTCCACACATTCAACACTTCAGACCTCTCCTTTCATCTCCTTCACTCCTCCTCTTCCTCATCCTCTTCCTCCTACTTCTCTTTGTTCTAATTATCTAAACATTTATTCTTCATATTTTTTACTGTTTTTTGTCCGTTCGGTTCCTCATTACGATAACTTTTCTTTTTTGTTGTTGTTTTTCTTTTACTTGTTATTTTCTTTATTTTCTTTTAGCTCACTGTTCCCCTCCTTTCCCTTTCGTTCTTGTTCTCTAAGGTTAACATACCTAATCAAAAACGCTTTATATCTCCTAATTTCTCCTCCTCCTTCTTCTCCTCCTCCTCCCCCTCCTCCTCCTTCTCCTCTTCCTTCTCCCCGTCCTCTTCCTCCTTTCCCATCTTTTCCTCTTCATCTCCCACAAGTTTTGCTACTAAATCACATCCATGAACTTCAGTACTCCGGCTGTTCTCCTCTCTCTCTCTCTCTCTCTCTCTCTCTCTCTCTCTCTCTCTCTCTCTCTCTCTCTCTCTCTCTCTCTCTCTCTCTCTCTCTCTCTCTCTTCTACTCTTCCCTTCCTCTTCTCTCTCCTCTTTTTTGTTTTTCTTTTCTCTCTTTCACCTACTTCTCACTGCTCTTCCAGGTACTTCTTTCCCTTCCCTCTTGAGTCCCATTCACTCCTTACCTCTTCCTCCTCCTCCTCCTCCTCTCTCCTACTATATCCAGGTACTACAAGGTTTTATTCTCCTCGCTCCCTCCCATACTTTTTTCTGGTCCTTTTTCTTTCCCCACTCTCTTTCTTTCTTCCCTCCTCCTCCTCCTCCTCGCGTGTCGCCCAAGGTAATGTGCTCTCGGGGTATGAAGGCATTCTCGCGATTACGGAGCCGAGAAACAGTCATTACGGAGGAGAGTATTAGTAACTGAAAAAGGAAAACTGTGATATTGGATGCTAGTATGACACGATGATGTAGAGCTGTTAGAGAAAAAGGATAACAAAAAAAAGATAAGAACCATGACACGATGATGTAGAGCTGTTAGAGAAAAAGGATAACAAAAAAAGATAAGGACAAAAAAAACTAGCAACATGTAGGTTAAGGTAAAAAGTAAGAATGAAGAAAATTTGTAATGAAAAGAAAACTCTGATATATTAGATGCGCGTACGACACAACGATGTAGAGTTATTGAAGGAAAAGGATAGATAAAAATGATTAAAAAAAAATCAGTGACATAGAGTTAGAGCGACGTGGAGTTACCGGACATAATCTAGAGCTGACTGATTAAAAAAACAAAAAAAACAAAAACATGGAAAAACAAGATAAAATAATAAAAAAAAGAAAGGTGAATAAAGTAAAAAAAAATAGGAGTAAACAATAAAAAAAACAATGAAAACAATAAAATAAATATAAAATAAGATAACACAATAAAACAGCATGGTAAATAAAATGGAAATGGGAGTAAACAAAAACATTAAAGCACGATTTTAACAACAAAACTACACACACACACACACACACACACACACACACACACACACACACTATCCCCCCCCCCTACAGACACATACCCTCACACTCCCCTCACCCCACCCCACACACACACCTGCCCGCGGCCTATCACGTACACGGCTTCTTTTTAATCCCGCCAAGAGGCTTCCAGATATTCAGAGTCAATAAAGGACAAAGCTCATTAACACCGCCTTTTGTCCGCGGCTCGTTAGGGCGCGGCGCTGCTTGTTACTCCTAAAGGGATGGAAAATGGAACACCTCTTAGGGGGAGAGTAATGGGGGATGAGGAGAAGCATGGATGGGGAGGAAGGCGTGAGGGGAAGAATGGGAAGGGGGAAAAATACTACGTAAACACATGGATAGAAGTGGGAGTGGGGATGAATATAGATAGATGGATGTAGATGCGGTTAGTTAAAGTAAGTATGTAAAGTAAGATGAGGAGAAAGATGGGGAGGGAAAAGTGAGTGGAAGAATGTTGAGGGGGAAGGATATATAAATGATAGAGATGTACATATAGACATATAGATAGATAGATAAGAAAGAAAATATGGCCAATTCTTATGGGTAGTGACTGGGAGGATGTAGAGACAGCTGGGTGGAAGGAGTGAGTGGGAAGAATATGAAAGAGAAAACAAATAGGTAGTAGACGTAAATATATATTGATAAAGTAATAAACATAGTAAGTCTGATGGGGAGTGTGGGGGAAGATAGGGAGAAAGAAAGGGTCCGAGGCCGTGACAAAAAACAATAGGGAGGGGGAAAATATAGATTGATAAACATACATATAGAAAGAGAGATAAAGAACATGGAACACCTCTTATGGGAACGTGTGGCAGGAAGAGGAGCACGATGAGAAAGGTGTGAGAGAAAGGTTCGGGAAGGGGAAAGGATGTAGGTTGATAGATAGATAGACAGAGATAGATAGATTAAGCAATAACCATGTCGGCAGTGTACCTAAAAAAAATCCAAAAATTAAGGTAAGATGAGGCCAAAACATTCAGTAACCTTATAACTCGCTACTCTTTGTAATTATTGGCATTTCAAAACCTAATGCCCCCCTAAAAAGTGAACAAAGAAAAACAAATTATGCCATTCGGTCCGGAGGCAAGATTAACCGTGTTGTTCCTACGAATTCATGGAAATATCGCTTTGATGTCCATCCAACCTTTGTAAACATGTTTGGTGATTGATTTGATGCCGGGCTAACCTTTGCCTGCCTTGGCTGAGCATGTAATAACACAGAATAGCGTCGAGTGGGATAAAGATAGAAACAGTCAAACTCAAAATAACGCTGATATACAATGAGATCAGAAAATAAGCAATAAAAGTATGAGATAGAAGCTGTAAAATAATAGAAAAAAAGGTTCCACAATAGTAAAGAGAAAAAAATCAACTCAGATATGACAAAAAGCTAGATGATATGAGATAAAAATCGAATTAATGAGATGATAAAACTGATGTGGAACGATTAACGACTACATTGTGATGCCATACAAGAAGCAATAAAATTAATGAAAGTAATATTGCAGTAACAGAAAAATATTAATTAAATACACTCAGATAAGATGAAAGTCAAGAGCAAGGGGTATGTATAATCGATGCAGTAATCACAGAAATAGAAAGTGATGGTAGAGTAGATAAAATTGAAAGTTATTAAAGTGTACAAGGTGTGTAAGATATTATAATGTAAATGATATGGACGAGAAAGTGATGAACATGAAGCTTATTTGATGAGAAAGTGGGGAGCATTAAATATCTCATAGGCAAATAAAAGACAAATAAAACAAATTGAGATACGTGGGAGCAAGGTTACATGTGCACCAGACAATGAAAAATATAGTTAAAAATAAAACATAAATGATTAAATTAATGCGCTAGAATATAGATAGGCGCAAATCCTGAGATGATAAAATACTATAAAATAAAAGAAATGTGAATAGAGTGAAGGATAAAATTCATATGAAAAATAGGAAAAAAATAAGAGGCAAACAGAAGTAAAACGCCAAGAAGAAAGTTACCATTTTAAACACAAACTATAAATAACAAGAAAAATAGCCCACCAGGATGAGAACGTTGCAAACTCAGCGTAAAATAACGAGGAAAAAAGAAAACCTAGAAATACAGAAGAAAGCGGGGGAAAGAAAAAGTGAAAACAAAAGAAAACAAAAACAAAAATATAGAAAAAAAGAAAGCGTAAAAGGTTCAAGCACTACACACTCTTTATTGCGTGTGTGTGTGTGTGTGTGTGTGTGTGTGTGTATGTCAAACGTACTCGTGTCCCCAAAACACACACACACACACACACACACACACACACACACACACACACACACACACACACACACACACACACACACACACACACACACACACACACACACACACACACACACACACACACACACACACACACAAACAAACACACACACACACACACACACACACACACACACACACACACACACACACACACACACACACAGACAGTGATTTCATGCTTGTTTCTTTGGACGTACGCGGCTGACACATTTCACAAGACATTTACTTTCACGGAGATATACGGGAGACAAAAGATGAGGAGGAGGAGGAGATGGATAAGCAGAAGAAAAGGAAGAAGGAGGAGGAGGAGGACGAGGTAAGGAGGTGGAGAGAGCAGAGGAATGGGGTAAGTAGGCCGGGGACAGATGAGAGGAGGAAGAGGAGGAGGAGGAATAGGAAGAGGAAGAGGAAGAGGAGGAAGAGGAGTAGCAAGGTGTCCCGTCAGCTTCTTGGAGGACCTGGTCGCGAGATCGATGAGAGAGAGAGAGAGAGAGAGAGAGAGAGAGAGAGAGAGAGAGAGAGAGAGAGAGAGAGAGAGAGAGAGAGAGAGAGAGAGAGAGAGAGAGAGAGAGAGAGAGAGAGAGAGAGAGAGAGAGAGAGAGAGAGAGAGAGAGAGAGAGAGAGAGAGAGAGAGAGAGAGAGAGAGAGAGAGAGAGAGAGAGAGAGAGAGAGAGAATGTAAGCGAAAGAGAGACCACCATTGCTCTCCTCCGGCATTACCCTGTGGTCGTAGAGGGGGCAGAAAGGGGCGATGAAAGGGCCGTAAGGAGAGAGAGGTGAGGGTGCTGCAGCGAGGGGAGGCGAGGAGCAGGGGAAAGGGTGCCACGGGGAAGCTGAGGCGGCGTGGGATGCTGATGTAAGGAGAGGAAGAGAACGGGTTGAAAGGATGGGAAGGTAAATGTACGTAAACCTGTGTTGTGTTTATATGTGTGTGTGTGTGTGTGTTACCTGTTACTGTTTACGTGTGCTCTAGAAAGTGAATGGAAAGTAGAATAGAAGGTATGTGAAATAGAGCATCAAGAGAGGAGATAAATTAGATGGATATGATGATATAGGAAAGTGACTGCATGATTGATAGGTTAGTAAATGACTGACAGAGGTATGAAAAACAGTTTAGATGCAGTAGTAAGGAAATTATGAACTAACACAAGAACCTATGCCATGTAATTCATAACATAGGGACTACATCGAACTCAGAATGTGATAAATACTAATGAATATAATGGAATAAAGGTAAGGCGAACAAATGAATGGATGCTTGCGTGCTTGCGAATGAATTACAACAACAACGGCGTGAAGGCAGGGCGTGGGGGTGAGACGGACAGGAGCGAGAACAAAGGGAACGAAGGACGCTGGAACAATGACGGTCAAAGGAAGGAGGTTGATGAGCAGGGATGAAAGGGAGGAAGAAACGGAGGCTGCAGGCGGGAACAGATGCGCCCCCTCACCACTACAACAAGGGACAGTCGAGCACGGGCAAGAATACTATATGTTAACGCGGAATATAGTGAGAACAAGTGAAGGACGAAGCGACACAATCTCCACTCGTGTAGTTACGCTAAGAAATGGTGACACAGTTTAGGAGAGGTTTGTCGCTCTAGTGTCATAGGGAAGTTTTGAAGCTTGAGGAAAAGATTGTGAGTCTTAAGATGTTGCACTTCTGGTTTATATAATTCCGTGATACCCATTTTCAATTCCTAAATCTAAAACAGCACTGGATCTTAAGTATAAGTACGTGATTCTTAAGATATCACACTTGCGGTTTCTATAACTCTATGATGCTCGTTTTTATTCTTTATTTTTTTCTTGTGGTGTAGAAGCGGAACCAAAATAGTGAAACTCGATTGTGGCGTTCTTTAAAATGAGAAAGCTTACCTACGAAAATAATGAGTGTCAGTACTTACACTCGAGGCCAAAATCTCCTTTTTCCTTCGTTTTAGTGTCGAGATGCAAATATGGTTAGAACACAATTCGACCTGAAGGCGTGGTGTCATGAGGAGCTAAGAGAAGGAAACAACGTGTCTGAAGGTTAACGTGTTCGGTTTGTATATTTGTTACTTGTTTTCATTCCCTGCTTTTCTCTTTGTTTTGGTCTTGCGGCACCGAAATAGATACCAAATAATGAAACCCCAAGCCGTGGGATCCTTGTCATCTTCATTTCGCGGTTATCGGAAATCGTTACTCGCTTGTTTTAGGCGAAGAATATATTTGTCCTGTGTGCTGAGGAGGATAGCAAGACCCGCCTCCCAAAACAGAAAGAATGGCTTCACGCCTTTAATAGTAATCAATGGGCGGGGCTGAGTGGCGGCGGGCTGGAGGGCCGCACACTTGACCCAGTCCTTGCTGCGTGGCTTGGCGCAAGGTTGGGAAATGAGACTAAAATAAATCAGTGCAAAATTCATACAGGAAGTGTTGTTAGGACGGTTTTGTTTGTGACATTAGCGCATAGTAAAATGTCATTCCTTGTACTATACAATATATTTTACTGAACACTCAAAACACCCATCTGAGTCAGCGAAGGTTATTATGATCATGCATGTGAGTATTATGATGCCTTATGCCGACATACGTGTGACACTCGTTGCAAGTACTCTAAAAATCAACAAATGGAAGCTAAAAATTTATCAAAACCTTCATCGTCGTTAAGGCATCAACCTTATCGGTGCTGCAGCGTCGAATGATACAGTTTGAAAACAGAGAATGAAACTTCCCGAGGAGATATGTTCTTTTGTGCGGTGATATAATACATAAATTGTAGTTATTTGTATTTAAGTGCCATTAATCACCCAAGGCAATGACCTAGGCTGATTTTCTACCTCTGTGAAGGTATCTCTCTGTAAATTATTTTATAAATTATTTTGCACTACATCTGAAATATTTTGCCTTTAATTCATACCTGAGCAAAAGGTCGTTAATTCATTTACCTTTAGACCCTATAAGGGTCGTGTGTAAGGAATCCTAGAGCGCTTCCATATTACAAAAATAAACTACGGGTACAGATTGCTGAATGGGAATGAACTCTTCAAATTCCTTCTCACAAAGAGAGAAAAAAAATCATATGTAGGCTCGTTGGCTCGTCGCTTGATGTTTCACGCTGGAGGGAGGCTCGGATATACGTGCTCGAGTAAGGTTATGTTTGTGTGTCCATTAGTGCTGCCCCTGAGGCTGCGGCAATACTCTATATGCCTGAAAATAGAGTGATGGCGTTGTGTATTGCTGATGCAGGTGGTGGTGAGGGCATGGCTGCGTTGTGGTGGTAGAGACGATGCTGTTGGGGGTGGTAGTGACTGGTTGGGGCTGTTGTGTTGGTTATGGCGAGGTTTTATTAAACGAAGTGAATTGAATTAAGTTGCTGATCATTATAGTGGTAGTGCAATACACAATGAAAAGAATAATCCGCGTAATCATTTATTTACAAACAAGTCATACATCTGCTCTAACATGATACGTCGTGTATAAATTTCTTCATATTCAGGAAATTCATTAATGAGTTTAGAAGCGAAAACCCATGATGATTAAGAAACTGACTTGAAAGAAGCCCAGTGGCAACGCAAAAACGTAAAGTATGTTTCTGACACTGTTATATAGAGCTTCTCATCTTTTGTAATTAGCGTGATAGACAATTTTTATGAAAACCGAGAAGGAAAGGGAGTGAACACAGAGGCAACGAGAGAACAAACCGATGCCCCAAAATTCAAACTATGCATTTTCTCGTCTTTCATAATGAACAACAGATATGTATTATTGCCGAGACTTTAAAAGAACACCCTTGGTTAATATCCTACCGAAATCTGCCGAGATCTAATCACAAACTTCACTTGCAACACTGATTGGGGGTCTGACCGTCGGCCTGTTTCCGATAATTCATGCCGACACAAGCCCAGTGAACGGTAACAACTGATCGAAAAGCCTGCAACGTGTCCTACAGCCAATATTTAAGAATGTGTTGTCTGTTTTCACCGAGGCAATCACTCCGCCAATACAAACATATACAGTAACAAGTGTCAAACAGAGGCAATGTGTCCCCCAGTCAATACTTGGCCGATGGAGGCTGACGACCAAGACATCACCGCTGACGACACATTAGGCGGTGAGTGGCGGCCAGGCGAGGGGGAGGGCCGGCCGGGTACGGGTGGAGGGCCGGCCGCTCTGCCTCACCTGTGTTGAAGCCGCCGCCAGACAGACTCACGCTACAGGACGGGAGGCAGTGCACGTGTACTTACCTGGAAGGAAAATAAAATATATTAGTAATTTAAAATCTTGTAACCAGAAATCAACACTTAAATATGATACTCTTCCAAAACAGACACCATTACTTACAAATGGTGCTACATAAAAATATGTAAGTTTTCATAGTGAATACACTCAAGAAACTTGTCGTGCGGGGGGCCTTGTTAAAGCAAACTAATGATGTTTTAGTTTAGGAAAATGTTTCTCTTTCTTGACTTTCACAACTTTCGGCGTGGGCGTAAGCGGCTGACACAGGCGTGTAGCAGCGGCCCCGAGCGGCGACCATTGTTGCCGAGGCCGCCACTTACAACGCGGCAAACAGCGCTTCAAGCTGAACACTTCTCACTACCATTACACACTTTCCTTATACATTATAGCCAAATACTAAGAAAATACTAAATAAATATTGAACTTGCTATACAACATACCATTTGTCCATGCCCATCCCTTGCACAGAATATTAAAAGATCAGTACCCGATACGCTGCTCCGTGGTCAAGCTCTTATGCCCCATGGATCTTATTTATGACCCTATTTCTTGTAGCCAAAACATGCACTCTGTGCCTCTACTCATGAACTCTTTCCTAAGGGTCGCTTGTAGTGGTTCGTACACCCAAGCTCCGTGCCCGTGCTCCTCGGCGCGTATCCTTGCTGTTTCTTTCACGCCACAATGCCCTCAGATTGGAAAGCCAACGCGTAGCGGCAACTGAATGAGTATATCTATCATGACTTGTCTTACAATCAATTTACAACTTACACTACTGTCCAGGTATGAAGCATATATTAGTCTACGGTACAAATAGCACACATTTCATTAGCCAGACACGTGCAAGCCCGACAATTGACTCCATTTTCTCTGAATGCGACTCTACAATTAAGGAATCATATGTTTCAAGTATACAGAAACAACAGGATGTTGTTCAAACGTCAACGAATAGTGAATATACGAAAATGATGTGCTTGCTTTATTATGTAGTTTTAAAATGAATATCCTCATCTAAAGAGAAGTGAAGGAGAAGCCATTTCCGAAGCTACGTTATTTTTTTTAACAGGAAACCATCCCCACCATGACTCCAACACTCCATGAAAACCCTATCACCTCCAAGCGGGGCGGCGCCACACACACCTGTTGGCCCAGGCATCGATGAACACTACTCGTACGTTCGGCATGTTCACGAGCGTGGGAGCGGGGTAAGTGGCCTACTTTTAAACCAAGCCCCAAACAGGAAACAAGACGTTTCAATGGTAACCAACATTGCAACCTACTTCGTAACGGTCCAATTCCAGGTACGGTTTTGAGGCAATCACAGAGGAAAGGATTTTGTTTGATTTTTTTTCGTGTGTGTGTGAGCATTCAACCTCTCAACATCAAAATGGCTACCTTAATCAGTCTATCAAATGAGTGTCTTCTTCAGAGTATCGCACTACACACACACACACACACACACACACACACACACACACACACACACACACACACACACACACACCCTGGGGAGGCGGTGGCTGAATGGATAGCGAGACGGCCCCGCGTTCAGGACGACGCGAGTCCAGTCCCCGCCCGGTGCCACCAAGCTGGAATTTTTCAGCCGCCGCCGAGTGGCTTAAAACTACCCACATGCTGTTCAGAAGACCACCTATCAACCCGGACTCTAGATTCTAGGATTAAAGATGAGCTCCGGGAGGGTAGCATGAGCCAATGCAAGATGGCGCCACTATAAACACTACCTTGCGCCAGAACGGGCTGGGCCGACCATCAGGCCCCACCGGGAAGAAGCCTTGGGCAGACCATCAGGATCCACCGGGAAGAAGCCTACCGGCGCAATAGGCCACGACGTAAAAAAAAAAAAAAAAAAAAAAAAAAAAAAAAAAAAAATCCCGGCACCATCACACTGCACTCCCCACCCCACCTCACAAGCACCTTCCCCCAACCCTCCCACAGATTTGTCAGACCCCGTTCCCAATCCCCCTGTTTCTTTTTACGTATTTGCTTTCAAACACACATACAAACACACCAGCATACACTCAAACACACACACACACACACACACACACACACACACACACACACAATTATTATTATTATTATTATTATTATTATTATTATTATTATTATTATTATTATTATTATTATTATTATTATTATTATTATTATTATTATTATTATTATTATTATTATTACACACACACACACACACACACACACACACACACACACACACACACACACACACACACACACACACACACACAAACAAACAAACAAACAGACACGAATGCAATGCAAATCGAAATATGGACGATGCACTACATCACACCGACAAACAGGTCAGCTAGGCGTCAGCTTGTTGAACGCTCATGATACTTTTGTCTGGCAGTCGGCAGAGGACCTCCATTTGTCAGTATTTGACATGTGAGTGCGAGGGATGCTCGGCGCTGGGGTGACGGAGGGGCCACGCCGCGGGTAAACACGGCGCAGAGGGGACGAGGGCGAGGGACGCGGAAGGGAAGATGAAAGTGAATTGGGTCAGTGCAGAGCCGAGTCAGCGGGGTCGTGGTGGACATGGCCGGCGGTGGCGAGGGTGGCGGCCCGTTATGACGGTGAGAAGGAAGGGGAGGATAGCTCATGAACGGGGACCAGGATTACTGAGGGGAAGCTATGCACACTATGAAACTGTACTGATTTTGAAGGTGGCCAATTATATTTTCAGCAGATATGGCCGGCGGTGGCGAAGGTGGCGGCCTGTAATGACGACGAGGAGATAGCAAAGAGACGATAGCTGATGGCCGAGGATGAGGACTGCTGAAGGGAAGCTATGCACACTTTATGAAACTGTACTGATTTCGATGAAGCACAATTATATTTTCGGCAGGCAGAAGTTATGAGAGGTGAAGGAGGCATAGTCAAGCCGTAGAGTGACTGTCCTCAGCTGTGTGTGGTCTTGACGTCCACCTGCCAAACGTGGCGTAACCAGATGATCAACGCAACACTTGTTTACATGGAGGCCCCGGGCGGCTCACTCACACACCAGCCTCATATCTTTTCTCCCCCAGCCTCTGTCCCATTTTCTCTCCTCCCATCCGCCCTTTCCAACTAAACTTTTAAAACTTTCACAGTAACCAACACCATCACCGCCTAATCTACAAACGCATTTCATACATTTGTGATAAAGTATAACATGACGCTGGTATTTATTATTCATCTCCGTAAATGTCAACGCTACACATTTGCTACACCCGAAATTGACTCTTCTTCCCTTTCGTTCTATAAGTTCAGAAAAATTATATTCGTTCTATTTTGTTTTTTGGGGGGCAGCGGCTTGCGGGCTTGTTTTGTTGCTGTTTGTGATTTTTTGCCCTTGACCTTCCACCCTTGCTGTAAAAAATCACCCATATCATTGGCCCTTTTCACATATCAAACTTATGTATGTTGAATATGTTCCTTCCCCACTCATCTGCTTACATCCTCAGAGCTAAATAAGTTAACATTAAAGGAAGGGGATGACAACACTCTGATGAACGGTTCGCTTTCGGGGCCCAGAAACACGATTAGCCCGAGGAAACTAGCGGGTCAAAGTTATAATCGTGTAAGACGCCTCGCCCCGCCCCGCCTGACCCGCAGAACAGCCTCCCCCAAGTACTAGTATGATGGATGGCGCACGCTGGCCGCCCTCACAGCCAAAGTATGAGCCGCGGCATGTCTTTACGTCACCGGTGATGCGTGCAATTAATCAAGTCTTCAGGGCAGGCAAAATAAGAGGTCGGGGTAGAGGTGAGGCTGGTGGTGGTGGTGGTGGTTGAGGTGGTGATGGTAGGCTGTGGTGTCTCTGTCTACACAATGTCAACGCAGTGGTGATGTACGGATCGCGAGGTGATGTTCAAGGTCTTAATTTAGATGACTTGAGACAATAACTACAATCACACAAACTTCATCAGTGGAAAGGTAGTTATCTCATGTTGTTTAAATAGATGTTGATGTCATGTGTTTCGTGTACCTTATCCTATTGCGTCCACCTCTTTGCGTAACGAAACACCAGAACCAATCCATTATTCGACTTTGGCGCCTTAGTGTCCTCTCTAACCCCCTATTTTCCTTTCTCCCGTTTACCTACCATCCCTTCATTTCAGTATTTTTTTTGGGGGGGGGTACTTTCATTCCTTCTCCTCAAATTAGACATATGTATAACTCTTGTAATGTGACTGTCATCGTAACACACACACAAACACACACACACACACACACACACACACACACACACAGTAACAAACACAAATCCTAAATCCCATAATATTCATAACTCATCCCTTAATCATTGCTACTAATAATTAATGACACCCATTTGTACAGGTATCCATACAAACACACACACACACACACACACACACACTCATACCACCACCGCCCCTAGAAGCCTCCACTCAGCCGTTACTCTTAAGGCAACAGGAAGGCTTTACAAACCAATCAGAGACTCTTCTCATTTCTAAGTGTAAAAAGAGGAAAGAAAACATTGGTGAAGTATAGGGGAGGAGGGGGTGAGAGAGACCGAGAGCGAGAGAGAGAGAGAGAGAGAGAGAGAGAGAGAGAGAGAGAGAGAGAGAGAGAGAGAGAGAGAGAGAGAGAGAGAGAGAGAGAGAGAGAGAGAGAGAGAGAGAGAGAGAGAGAGAGAGAGAGAGAGAGAGAGAGAGGGAAGGAAGTTTGGAGAGAGGGGTGAATGAATGGAGTCTAAGAAGGGGAGAGACATTGAGAGAATGGGGAGGAAGGGAGAGAAAAGGGACGGCTGAGAGGAAGAAAGGGAGAGGGAGAGGTAATGAAGGGAAAGAGGGAAGGGTTAGAGGGAGAGAAGAGGAGAAGGGGAAAGAAAAAATGGAAGTAGTTTATAGGAGGGAATGGGTATTCGTGAAAAAAAAACACAGGAGAGGAAAAAATATGGAGAGAAGAAGGAAAGGGAGATGAGAGAAAAAAAAGAAGGGATGATTAAAGAGGAAAGAGGGGTAAGAAAAGGAAATCAGGATAAAAAGGAAAGGAGAAAGGGAAGAGGAGAAGTAAACTGTAGGAAATGGAGGAGAGGAGAAAACATGAGGATTAAATAAGGCATATAATATAGGAAAAGAGGAGAGGAGAGAGACGAAAAAGAAGGAGGAGGGAGGGGTGGATGAGATGGGGAGGAGGGAAAGGGAAGAAAATGGTTGGGAAAAAAAGGAAAGGGGAGGAAGAAGCTGTCTATTAGGATCAAGGAAAATAGAAAAAGGACGGGGAGAGAAAACAGAGGTAAGGTACAAAAAGATAGAGATGAAGGAATTTAGTTGAGAGAAGGATGAAGACGAGAGGAATAAACAGAAGCTGAAGAAATGAAGGAAAGAAGAGAGGAGTGGAGAGAATGAGAAAAATGGAAAAGAAAAGATAGAAAGTAAGCCGAGATGAAGGAATGATGGTAAAAAGGAGGATGAGAATGAGAGGGGCAAACTGAAAACGAAGGAACGAAAGGGAGGGAAAAGGTGAAGAGAATAAGAACAACGAAAGAGTAAAAGAGAGAAATAAGAGAAGAACAGACGGTAGAGATGAAAGGACGATAGAAGAGAGAAGAATGAGAACGAGAAGAGCAAAGAAAAGATAAAGGAACGAAGGAAAGAGAAGAGAGAAAGGAGAAAAGGAGGAGTAGGAGAAGGAGTTAGAGAAGGAAGCAACGGAGGAGGTAGAAGAGATCAAAGGAAATGAGGAGGGAAAGGGAATGATATAAAGAAGGAAAGAGGATAAGAGGGAATGAAGGGGAGGAAGGGGAGGGAAAGAAGGGCGAATGAGCAGCAAGTGTATTTTGGGAATGTGTTTTGGCTATTTTAAGCGAAGACAGGTGGTGAGGGGGCGAGAGAGAGAGAGAGAGAGA
This sequence comes from Eriocheir sinensis, assembly GCF_024679095.1. NCBI lineage: Eukaryota > Metazoa > Arthropoda > Malacostraca > Decapoda > Varunidae > Eriocheir > Eriocheir sinensis. The sequence goes on along the minus strand of NC_066554.1, from coordinate 2,742,954 downwards.
GAGAGAGAGAGAGAGAGAGAGAGAGAGAGAGAGAGAGAGAGAGAGAGAGAGAGAGAGAGAGAGAGAGAGAGAGAGAGAGAGAGAGAGAGAGAGAGAGAGAGAGAGAGAGAGAGAGAGAGAGAGAGAGAGAGAGAGAGAGAGAGAGAGAGAGAGAGAGAGAGAGAGAGAGAGAGAGAGAGAGAGAGAGAGAGAGAGAGAGAGAGAGAGAGAGAGAGAGAGAGAGAGAGAGAGAGAGAGAGAGAGAGAGAGAGAGAGAGAGAGAGAGAGAGAGAGAGAGAGAGAGGACACAGACAAAATAAATAAACCCTCCATCCTAGTACTAGTACCCTCGCCCTAAAAGTAACCAGCCACTTTACGAACGATAGAAGAGAACACGAGCGAATATTAAAGAAAATGGACGCTTGAACATGTGTATAGGGTGTGTTTTAGAGACCGTTTTCATAGTGTATCGTGCTCCAAGGTAGGGTTAACTTTCTTAGGTTGAGGAGATTAGCTTGGACGTTTAAAAATAGCCACTCGTTTGAACAGTTAATAAAGGGGGTAAATAGGGGCAATACTCCTGAGCTTTAGGCTGAAAGGGACTCCTAAAATTCTACAAGGTTAAGTACATTAAGGAAGATTCAGAGGAACACCAATATGGAGGTAATTATATCGTGAGGGCTAGGAAATAGATTTAAAAGGAAATTGGTGACATCTAAGGATTGAGAAAATAATGCAAATAAACATCAGTCATTAGTTACATAGCGTTTGGATTTTCTTTTATTTACAACCCACTATTGCTAACGTTCTTCACACAAAAACTTTTTTGCTATAACTTGGAGGAGGGGGATTAGGAGGAGGAGGAGGAGGAGGAGGAAGATTAGGGGGATGGAGGAAGAGAGGGAAGGGAAGGGGGAGGAGGAAATGGAGGAGGAGGTAGAGGTGGTGGAGAACGAGAAGGAGGAAGAGAGATGGAGAAAGGAAAAAAAATGATAAAAAAATAATAAATAAAATAATAAATGATCAAAAAACAGCAGATTCATTACACTTATTAAGTCACGATTATTATATTTTTCTTTGGAGTTTTCACTATACAGGAAAGCAGCGTACAACGACCTCATTTCACAGACCATTATATCCTCAAGGACGTCTGTTTACAGCAATGCATATAGTAATCGCAGAGTTCTTTCAGTATATGTAAAGACGGTGAAGAGCTGAAGAGGTGAAGATGAATTTGTCCGCCTTGCAGATCCAGTCCCTGATTCCTTTATGGTGCAGAGTGGGGCCGAGGGTGGACGCGCCTTTGATGGGGGTTTGAGGATGAGGATGCAGCAGCAAGAAGAGGAGGAAGAGGAAAGGTATGAGAAGGAGGTGCATGAGGAAGAGAAGGAGGAGGTGGAAGATACGGAGGACAGAAATAAATAAACGAGAATGAGAAAGAACACAAGAGGGAAATAGAGATGCAGAATAATTCCAGAGACAGAGGAAGGAGATGAAGAAGAAACAAAGGAGACGAGGAGTAAAGGTAAGGATCAAAGGGAGAGCCAAAGGATATTGTAGGATAACCCGTAGGGAGATGCCGAAAATATATGAAAAAAAAAAATGATAAAAAAAATATCAAACAGACCTGATGACATTTTCAGGCGGATCAACTTCACATCCATTGAACTGAGAAAGAAAATCAAATATATGCATTCGGGAGCGAGCAGAAGGAGGAGGAGGAAGGGAAGGTGCAGGAAGAAGAGAGGAACGAGGAGGGGGAGGAAGAGGACTGGGGTAAGGGAAAGTGCAACAAGATGAGAGGAAAGAGGAGGAAGAGATGGTGGAAGAGGATTGGAAGGGAAGGTGCAGGAAGAAAAGAGGAACGAGGAGGAGTAGGAGGAAGAAGAAGAGGAGTGCAGGAAGGTGCAGGAAGAAGAGAGAAACGAGGAGGGGGAGGAAGAGGAGTGGAGAAGGGGAGGTGCAGGGAGAAGAGAGGGACGAGGAGAAGGAAAAGTATTGAAAGCATAAGAAGATGAGGAATAGGGAAACAGGAGGACGGTGAGGAGAGGGAGCAGAGGGAGGAAAAAGGAAAAGTAATAAAAGAAATAGAAGTTAGAATAAGAACAAGAGAAGGACGAACATGATCAAAATACAACAAAAGAAGGATGAAAATTGAATAAGAGTTGTAGAAAGAAACCAAGAAACCAACGAGAGGGAAAAATTAGAGAAAAATAAAATAAAACTGGGGTGATAAGATACAAAGACCCATGGAGAAGAGAATCAGAAAAGGAAAGGCAACAGCAGAACCAAGAGAAGGAGTATTTGTGTAGCAGGAGTTTAATCGCACACTCTCTGATGGCAGGGAAACACAGCCACCCGTCAGCCCGCCACACAGGCCCGGGGAGGGAAGAAGATGGATACTTCGGCGGGGCGGCGGCTTCGGCCATGAATATTCAGGAGGAGAGAACCCAGCAGCGGCCGAGAGTGAGGTGAGTGGCGCCTTGGCCGAACTGGATTAATGGTACGAACTAGAAGGAGGAGGAGGGGGATTAGGTGGAGAAGGAGAAGGAGGAAGATTAGGGGGATGGAGGAGGAGAGGGAAGGGAATGGGGAGGAGGAAATGGAGGAGGAGGTGGAGGTGGTGGAGAACGAGAAGGTGGAAGAGAGGAAGAAAGGAAAAAAAAGGAGTTTTCAATAATCTAAGGGAAGACTTTGGACAGACACTAATAATTCAACTGATATCGAACTTTTTCTCTCTATCTACCTACCTATCTATCTATCTATATACATATCTATCTATCTTTCTTTCGGGCATTTATCGATCTATGTCTTTATCCTTCTCTAAAACACCAAGACAAAACAGGCCAGTGACAAAATCTTATAGGACGGGCCCCTACACCTGCCAAATAAAGCCCCCAATCATATAACACCGCGAGGTTGAAGAGGAGCTGAAGGTCGCGAGGAGGGGTGACTCGCGGTTGAATGAGGGCGTCGACTCGTGGGGTGCACCGTGCTGGAGGAATGCTAAATGTCAAGGGCGCGAGGGGCATCTCTGGCGACGAGGAAAGGGCAGACTCGTGCTTGAGGGAGTACGAGGGAGAATACAATGAACGTGCGAGGGTTTGTACGTGTAGCTATAAAACCACAGATGACTTCGGTACGAGAAGAGGATAAGGCATAAGAGGGAGAAGACAAGGGGAAGAGTAAGGTGAGATAGAGAGATGAGAGGGTTTAGAAAGACGGAAGTAGGAGAGAAATGAGAAAGGTGCTGGGTAGAGTGATATAGGAGGGAGATTAAGTTAAAATACCCAACAAATATAAAAAAAATAAACAAACTAGGACAAGATAAATGAGCGTGAGGTTGAATACTCTTCGTAAACGAGCCTTGAAAACCATACGCCAAGAAAAATAAATAAACAAAAAGACATGACAGGTTAGGAGGGGGAGGAAAAACAAGTTGAAATCCACCAAACATGAAAAAAAGAAAAAGAACCAGAACAAGATGAGCAAAAGTGAGACTGATTAACGAGGATTAAAGAAGCCAGGAGAGATGACGACTTACAAGAAGAAAAGAGTCCAAATTGAAGTCCCCCAGAACGAGAAAGAAAACGAGACAAGATGAACGAGAGCGAGAATGAGTAACTTTAGCCAGCAGATGACGAGCTTCGAGGGGAAAAGAAAGTCTATGTCGAGGAAAACGAGGCAGAACAAAATAACCGCAAGTGAGGCTGAGTAACTTCTGCCAACGACCCTTGAAAACCATACGAATGATAAAATATAAACAACCAGACATAGCAGATTA
>NC_066554.1:2719191-2736691 GCF_024679095.1 Eriocheir sinensis | reverse complement strand
CAGTACCCAATCAACCCCATCAATTAAGAGTTTCTCCCAACCCGGGCGTTCCACCGAGCCCTGACGCTACTGACAGCTCAGATGACGTCAGGACAGCTTCAAGGTTGGCTATTAATATGTGTTTGGCTGATCCGCCTCTCATGTGCCTTGCTACTGATGTTTGGCTGCTCAGCGAGGCGAGGGAGGATATGACAGTCTCTACGCTAACAGATTTGACTGATTGGTTGGGATCGTACGTAATTATATAGTTTTAATCTTGAAGCTTTTTTACTTTAGTTTTTCTTTAGGCAACGATGCATTAGTCTTATTACTTTTACGGTTATTACAAAATTTCACGTGGACGGCGGTAAAACAAGGGAAATTGACCTAATCTTTTCACGCTAATGATGCCAGTGATTGAAACTACGTCGAGCCTAAACAAACAGTTACAGGAGGCTGGAGCATATATCTACCTTGCCTCGATAGTTCGCCAGAGTGATACAAGGAGGCGCTGGTAGTTAATGGAAAGATAAAGGGATACTAATAACCTTAGAATCACTGAAATACGAGACATAATTCTGCATCGTGACCCTTATTTTTTTGTGTTAGAGTGTGTTCAGGATAAAATATAACATACATCACTACACACGGTACGTTTTTATAGTCACAAAGTCATCTCATATTAGTTCTGCCTTCTCTTCATTGTTTCATTCCATCCCACCTGATTCATCTTTCCCTTTCCATCTTCTCCTTCCTCCATCCGATTCTGCCTTTTCATTTCCCTTCCTCATTCCCTACATTCACCTCCCCAAACCACCCTTTACTATTTTACCCAACTTTCCCCTCTCATTACGCCCCATTTTCCTCAACCTCTGTTTCTCGAAGTCTTGTAGTAGATGTTTAACCTTCCCCCCTTGACGCTCCCTTCCCCCTCTGGTCACTTGCCTTCCCTACGTGGGCCACTAATCTCACAGACGAGGCGGACTGTCAGCCTGAACGACCCTTGGTTTCCCGCGACGATCAACAACTAAGACAAATTCCCTCCAGTGGGCATCCTACCTGCACCCCCTACGTCCACTACTTCCTCCTCCTTTGGCCTCCCTACACTGCCCCCCTACACTTTACCCATGGCTTTCCTTCTCCCTTGGTCGTTCTACTCACTCCTCTCTACCTTACCCACCCCCACCTCCTCCTCCTTTTGCCACCCTACTCATTCTCTACTGCCTTACTTACGCCCTTCCCCCCTTTCTTAGCTGCTTTGCCTGCTCATCTACTATCTTACCCTCGCCCATCCTCCTTCCTTGGCAGTCCTACCCGCTCCTTTACCTTACCCAAGCTTTTCCTCCTCCCTTGGCCCCCTTACTCGGTTCTCTACTTGCCCACACCCTCCTCCTACCTTAACTGACCTTTGTAGCAGCTCTTCTATCTAACCACTCCCTTCCTTTTCCATTGGTAGACCCCCGTGCCTGCTTCACTGCGTCACCTCGGGGAAGGAAACAGGTTCGAACACCAAGCTTCTTTCCTCTTACTGCTTTGTTTTGAACGTGTTGTGTGTGTGAAAATATATGCGTGTGACCTGTTTTTTTCCATGTTATTTTTCCACCGTAAAAGAGACAGAAAAGAGGCCAAAACAAAGTCCTCAAAGATGTACTCATGACTCGCTGCTCCACAAAATAAGGAAACGGAGAACGAAGCAAAATGACGCTGATTAAAATATGTTCGAGAGGAGCATAAAGTTCCCTCATATAAAAACACATTCTAAGTCACATTTCTCCATTACAAGTTACAGGTCAAACATTATATATCACTGACGTCCCTACGATTCAGCCCATATAAATACCTTGCTTCATAAGTACAACTGACTCCACCATAACTCAGGCAATCTTCATACCTTTAACCCCTTGACCGCGGATTTCCTACAAGAGGACATCACCAAGCTACAGGAATGGAACAAAAAGTGGCTGCTACAATGCAATGAGGAAAAATGTAAAGTCCTGCACCTTGAGAGAAGATATCCAGCACACCAGTACCACATGGGAAACACTCCACTATTCACCACAGAGACAGAGAAAGACCTGGGACTATATGTTACCAGGCTACCAGTGAAAGCCGAATTCGTGCCAATCGCAGCGGACGGGTTAATCCCCCAAACCCAGTGATAGACCAGAAACTCCATCCGTGGAGGTAAGTTCCCAGCATTACGCCCGGCCGTGGATGCATTACGCGTTAGCCGATACCTAATTCAGGGGAGTATCGGGGCCGCGGCGGATAGAGGCAGCGGCACGGGAACTTATGGGCCTCGCTCTGATACACACCCGCCCATTACTGAGGTTCCGCGATCATTATACGTGGGCGAGTTCAACGGCGCCGGGTGACTCCAAGAGGTCTGGACGAAGCACCGTTGCCAAGTTATCGTACTGAACATTGCATTGACCATTTTTAGGCCCCCCAACTCCCGTGCCTACACAAACAACGGTAGTCTATTAAAGTTATCGTTGAGACTGTTAAATATTGATGTTTTTTTGTCCTTTTTTGCAAGTTATCGGTCAGAAACAACGAAAATACAATACGCTGAGTACGATAATTTGGCAACGCTGGGATGAAGGTAACTATAATTATTGTCAGGGATGCACACACATGTTACTCAGTCTCCTTTCCTTCTTACAGTTTGAACATCACTAAGCAACTCTAAGTATGACTGAAAGAAGGAAATTAACATGACGGTCTAATACAGCCGCCAAATACTGAGCTTTCTTAATCATTTTCGTTAGAAGAGACGCTGAATAACCTTTAAAATACTAAAGGAAGGCATCTAACACGACGAAGAAGGTAGATCATTGCCCTAAAATGGTGAAGAAAACAAAAACGAACAAAAAAAAAACATTCCCAAAACAGCCACACATCGCAAAACAACAACTCAGTTCTTTAAGTTCATTTGCACAAAGATGAAGTCCATAAACATAAAACACAAGAGACACAAAACACCCCCCAAAAAACACACACAAGAAAACACCTTAAAACAACAACAGCCACGCATCTTGAGGCAACACATGAAAAACCTTTGCGTTCGTTTGCACAGGAGATGAATCCACAACAGGCGGCAAAGACCACCTCTCCGCGGCCTAAAAGAGATGTTGCTTTTGTAGTTTTCAGAAGTGAGAGGCGCGGGATTAAGGCCAATGGGGGTGCGGGCGGCTGGCGGTGGCCGGGGCTTACTGGAGGCTTGGCCGGCGAGGGAGGGATGAGACATGGGCGCGAGATGGGGAGGTTTAGGGAAGAGGCATGGGGAGATGGGGAGACTGGAGATAGATGAATGGGGAGAGGTTGAGTCTGGGGGAAGAGGCATGGGGATATAGGGATGCTGGAAACAGGGGAGTGACGTGTTGGAGGGGCGATAGGCAAGCTGGGAAGGCAAAGAAAGAGGGAAGAGGAGTTGAGGGAGGGACTAGAGAGGGATGGGGATGAAAGTGCGGTGCTAGAGAACAAAGGGAAGAGGAATGGACAGGATAGAAAGGAGGTAGGATGAGAAGGCAATGGACAAGGGAAGGAGAAAGAGAAAAGATAAAGGAGACAGGAGAAAGATTGAGGGAAGAGGAGAGATAAGGAAGCTACGGGAGAGGAGAGATAGGGAGGCAAGAGGGAGGGATAAGGGTAAGCTAGGACAGAGCATGCATGGGAACCTCTGACAGCATCCGCATCCGACCACTCATTCTTCCTCTCCCTGCCTCTCTGTCTCCCTTACTCTCATATGTCATGCAGGGTAAAATGTGTGTGTGTGTGTGTGTGTGTGTGTGTGTGTGTGTGTGTGTGTGTGTGTGTGTGTGTGTGTGTACAGTACCCAATCTCTGTTGACACACTTTGTTTACAGTATTACATGAATGAACGACACATTTTCTTTTTATTTGCACCCTATTCTGTATTTATTTATTTATTTTGCTCTACTAAAATCTGGAACATAAGCACCCATTGATTATGTGGGGAATCTGAGTTATCTGGTCACATAAATTTTCATCTACCAAATTCTATGCGCTTAACAAGTCCCACATTTACATCTTCTTACTAAAACATTACTATTATATTCTATTTCTTTTCAGGGCATTGAGTAGCTCATTTCCGCGGCGCATGTCTTTTTAATGACGGAGATTTAAAACGTTAACTACTACACACCAGCCAGACACACGAGTATTTTGTTATTTACATCCTCGAGCTAAAATATGACTTTTTTCACACTGCGCGGAGTAGCTAATTTCCGCGCTACGTGACTCTTTAATTGCCCTGATTCGAAACATTAAATACTACGATTCCGGCAACACAAAAAAATTAAGTGACGTTCAGGGCCGGTGGAAAAAATGCGTTTCTTGGTAAGTGATACACGGCAAGGAAAACAAAAACAAAAAGCAGAACGATAATTTATGGAGATGATGTTATAAATAGTGAAGGTGTTTAACTAGATGAAGACTTAAATTTACAAAGAGACGCAGATATATTGAGATTAGTCGTGACACTACTGTGAATAAATTAATAATGAAGGTATTTAACTAGGCACGGGAATAAACCTAATGTGTGTGTGTGTGTGTGTGCGTGTGTGTGTGTGTGTGTGTGTCTGTGTGTAATGTGGAAAAATCCCGTGATAATAACCTTCAAACGACCCATTATTTACCAGACACGCCATTACCATCACCACCATCACCACCATTCCTGTCACCACAAATTATTTCCCATCATCATCAGTATCCCCATCATTACCACTACCACCACCATCACCACAAAATTCATACCATCACTACCCCAACCAATATCACCAATACCACCACCACCAACAACAACAACACGTACACAGTCATCACCACATATCCTACCTCACCATGTATCATCACCATCACCACCATCGTCATTACCATCACCATCATCACTACTCCCACCGTCTCAAAAATATGACAACCGAAAACTCAACCAAAACAGGAACCTAATCCGTGCCAAGTCAAAGAGAGGGAATAGCTGATGACATGTGTTAAAGGGGCGTGGCATAGAGACATAAAATAGAGAGAGGGAGAAGGAAAACGGGGTGGGCGGAAAGGACAAAACAGAGAAAAAATAAGAAAAGAGAAATGATGAAACAACTAAAAAAAACTACGACGTAAGTGATGGAAAATGCAAAGGAGACGCTGAGGCCAATATGAGATATACAAAAGAAGGAAAAAGATGATGCATAAATAAAACTAAGGAAGAGATAATGAGGAAGAAATGACAGCAGAGAGAGAGAGAGAGAGAGAGAGAGAGAGAGAGAGAGAGAGAGAGAGAGAGAGAGAGAGAGAGAGAGAGAGAGAGAGAGAGAGAGAGAGAGAGAGAGAGAGAGAGAGAGAGAGAGAGAGAGATAGAGAGAGAGAGAGAGAGAGAGAGAGAGAGAGAGAGAGAGAGAGAGAGAGAGAGAGAGAGAGAGAGAGAGAGAGAGAGAGAGAGAGAGAGAGAGAGAGAGAGAGAGAGAGAGAGAGAGAGAGAGAGAGAGAGAGAGAGAGAGAGAGAGAGAGAGAGAGAGAGAGAGAGAGAGAGAGAGAGAGAGAGAGAGAGAGAGAGTTCTCAGCAAAATCAATATTCTTCCCCATTCTGATCATCGGCTTTACACATGAGGAGAGAGAAAAGAAATATCTGCCATTGAATGCAACTTTTCAAGCTTTTTTCTTTCTTTCTTTTTCTCTGTATTTTTCTTTATCTGTTTCCAAGTATTCTTTTTCTCTATTTTTTTGCACGCCTCTTTACTCTTTCCATCACAGTTCTTCTCATATATCTCTATTTTTCTATAAATCTCCGTGACTATATTTATTTTGCTTTCCCTCAGTATTCAAATTTAAAAGAAGGGAGATGGAAAAAGAGAGAGAGAGAGAGAGAGAGAGAGAGAGAGAGAGAGAGAGAGAGAGAGAGAGAGAGAGAGAGAGAGAGAGAGAGAGAGAGAGAGAGAGAGAGAGAGAGAGAGAGAGAGAGAGAGAGAGAGAGAGAGAGAGAGAGAGAGAGAGAGAGAGAGAGAGAGAGAGAGAGAGAGAGAGAGAGTGTATATGAATTATTCAGAAATACTTGGGAGTTATCTCATACTTGACTCACAACAGCTCCCTCCATCCAGCACATCTTACCCCCACACCCATAAGCATGTGTTGTCTCCTTACCTCACCCCATTATTTACCCCATATCCATAACCCTAACGACCCATCTCAAAAACACCCTTTACTTTACCAGTAAGCCTGTCCATCACCCTACACACTTGTTCATCCTAACCCTTTCCACGTCTCATCTTCACACCTCTTCACACCTTGCCCATACTTTCTCCCATCACTTCATATCTCTCACCGCCTCATACTTCCCTTCACTCAAATGGCTTTATAGCTTCCTTAACACAACTCATCGCACTCGTCACCCAAACCACCCCATTTATCATCACTCCCTGCCTCACATTCCCCCCCCTAATATATCCCAGCCCACCACCCTCACCTCATTCATCCCGGCCCACACACCCCAGAGCAATGCCTACCAGCCAGAACCTCAAGTCACCCACCGACACAAACACACTCACATACAAACACAAACACTCAAACAAACACACAAACAAGCTTCAGGGCAGCAGCGACAGATGACTGAACATGTCTTGCTCAAGTAGAAAATATAAATGAATTATGTGATATTTTTATCATTACTATTATTGCTGTTATTATTATTATTATTATTATTATTATTATTATTAGTAGTAGTAGTAGTAGTAGTAGTAGTAGTAGTAGTAGTAGAAGTAGTAGTAGTAGTAGTAGTAGTATGTATTATTATTTTAGACGCAAGCACATTAATACATGAAATTATTCAAATTATTTAACTATAATAATGCAATACAAAACACATATATAACATATTAGATGAAAACATTACCACAAGTCTTCCATCGGAAAAAAAAGGAAATCTGTAACCTAATTTTACATTCTAAAAAAATAATATGCTCGTCCAAGAAAATGAGCAGGAGGTAGAGATAGATAGTAAAATGTTCTGTACTTTTTTTCTGGCCAAGAGAAAAAAATCGTTTATTACTCTCGAATTATTGAATGTCATGTCAAGCGCGTCAGAGGTACTAATACGTTTGAATACGATCAAATATTAAGCCATACGCAATGTTTTATGTATGGTATTCGCCGTGACGTGAAAAAAAAACGAGTAGAGGCAGAGGAAATTATAATATTATAGAGACAAATGACGGAGTGGTGTGTGTGTGTGTGTGTGTGTGTGTGTGTGTGTGTGTGTGTGTGTGTGTGTGTGTGTGTGTGTGTGTGTGTGTGTGTGTGTGTGTGTGTGTGTGTGTTCCCTGCCCTCAGCCCGGCATTGAGTCCCTCCCAGCTAATGGACTGCCGCCTTCAGAACAATGTATGCACTGTGTCTGCCGCCCCACCCCAAAGACAGGCTGACCTCCCTCCCTTCCGCCCCCCTTCCCCCTGTCCCCCCCATCCGCCTACCTCCTCGTGCACTTCACATACATGACGCCCACGCATTGACACATGTATATTACCTAATCACACACACACACACACACACACACACACACACACACACACACACACACACACAATGAAACAATAGCAAGAGGGTATCCATTATTAGCACAAAACGGGGAGGAGTTTTTAGTGGCACGGTTATTAATAATTGTAATGTATCTCTCTCTCTCTCTCTCTCTCTCTCTCTCTCAATGATGATAATGATGATGATTAGGAGAAGGAGGAGGAGGAGAAGGAGGTGGTACAGGAGGAGGAGATGAAGAAGAAATTGTGGCCGTGATGTGGTGTGGCAATGTAAACAATGGAAATAAAGCCCTATATTATGATCTTTCCAGGCATACTCAACCATACTATTTCTCACTGAAAATGTAATCTGTCGGACGTGGTTAGCAGCCCGTAAAAAGTTATTCATAGGAAGTTCGTAGGAAACAAGCTCATGCATACTAATAATGTTGAATTTGATCTCAGAGGAATAGGCGAGGAGGGAGGGCTTACATTATGGACGATGTTCATATAAATAATAACCATGCGAAGTGTGCAGACGTTTCCAATCTCTGCTCTTTTTCTGTCCATTTCCCACATCTTTCCACGTCTCAAGTTAACAAACACCAGAAGAGATATTTTCCACCTCTAAAATATATAAAAAAAAAACATGTCTGAGCCTTTCATATCTTTAATCTTCCCTTCATCCCATAAACCCTTCCGCTACGTCTTTGCCATTACGCCTCCAGACGTGGGCGGAAAAACACCTGTGGAGGGACACGCGCTCTCCCAAGATTACAGTTTCCCACTCAGTCCTGCGGCGTAAGTTGGCCGAGGCGAGGAGACAAGTTTGTGAAGGTCAGGCGCGAGTTAGGGGAGTGCTTGCGTCTGAGGGAATGAGTGCACGCAGGAGGGGAGGAAGGAGAGCGATGAAGATGATGTTTGTTCGCTGAAGAGTTGATGTGTCGTATTATCAGACATTTCGCCGCCCAGGAACACATATTTGACAAGGCTTTCGTAGGAGTTGTGGGCATTTCCAGGAGTAGTTTAATGACCCTGGTGGTAGTTTGACCCTTCTTCTGTACCATGAACCTGAAGAAACACTCACTACAACCCGACTGACCCCCTCTTTGACCTTTAGAAAGAGCGGATGTGAGAAGCGAAAGTGTCTTATTATACCCGCCGATGTGTCATGCGTGTTTCGTGAGCGTGACGAATTTTCTCGTTAGGGACTTGCAACATGTTTTTTTTATTTAGTCACAAAATTCAGTATATTTACCTAGGGTTCAATGCTAATATATCAGTCTAAGGCTATCTATTTTTATTACTCAAAGACGATGTGTGGTAAAATATCCCAAGTATAAATTTTCATGAAGAAGCAAAAATGAAAATAAGTGTTTAGGAGCTGCACGCGCAAACACACACACACACACACACACACACACACACACACACACACACACACACACTCACAACGTAATGTAAATGTTGCTGAAAATATTACCATTATGAGCTAGCGCAACCACTAAATGCACGACACAGGTTTTTTTGAGTAGCTGTTATTCATCTGGTAATATTTATATTATAACTATGCCATTGATCACTTTTGCAAGCACATTGAATAGCTATAAATACGTAAAAAATGTAGCTTGTGACATGGATTTGGATTTAACGCGGACAACAAACAGCTGATGTGTTAATACTAAATACACAAAAATACAAGTCATTACAAGTATGGTGTGGGCTTCCTAACATTAAACATCCTTCCGCGACACGGTCCAAATGTTCTAAGGTTATGTTTTGATTTCAATTACTGGATGTACGTGTCAGGTCAGCCCCAACGATCCTCATCCTTCTCCGTATACTCCACGTGAAATGTTTTTAGGACGCAAGCACCTCAACTCACCCCCCGTCCCCCCGCAACTTAGCAATCAGACTCCTTCTCCATCAAGGGAGCCGCAATCACACGCGTCGGCAGCACGGGGCGGGGCTTATCCGACACGCTAATCCGGACAGACCACAGCCTCGGCCCGACTGCTGCAGGAGGCGGAGCGGCAACGGGAGGGGCGGGGCGGGGCGGGGCAGAGGGGTAAAAAGGGTGGTGAAGGGAGGGGAAGTTACCTCCTCCTCCTCCTCCTCCACCTCGCAGCCTCCCGCGGGTTACAGCAAGCGTGGAATGAGTTTACTTAATCCTCTTATCTCTTCATATCGCTGCGGAGAGAGAGAGAGAGAGAGAGAGAGAGAGAGAGAGAGAGAGAGAGAGAGAGAGAGAGAGAGAGAGAGAGAGAGAGAGAGAGAGAGAGAGAGAGAGAGAGAGAGAGAGAGAGAGAGAGAGAGAGAGAGAGAGAGAGAGAGAGAGAGAGAGAGAGAGAGAGAGAGAGAGAGAGAGAGAGAGAGAGAGAGAGAGAGAGAGAGAGAGAGAGAGAGAGAGAGAAAATCTCCGGCAAAGGACAGAACACACCACCTTGTGCACGTACACTCACCTCCTCCTCCTCCTCCTCCTCCTCCTCCTTGTGCTCCTCCTTCTTCCACTCCTTTAACTTTATGTCGACACTCTCAGAGAAATTTTAATAAACCTCGAGTACAGGAAAGGTATATGGCGGCGGCAGGGTCGGAGGCGAGGCAGGGAGGGTGTGGGACAGGTGAGATAACGTGGACAGGTGTGTGGTGTGGGGGTGGAGGGAGGAGGAGGGAGAATGTTAAGAAAGGAGGGTGTCAGGATGTGGAGGTAAAGGAGGGAGGATGTAGGGGAGAGTGACAGGTGTGTATGTGTGTGTGTGTGTGTGTGTGTGTGTGTGTGTGTGTGTGTGTGTGTGTGTGTGTGTGTTGAGAGATGGGAAGAAAGATGTTAAGAAGGAAAAGGAATGGAGGATGAGAGGCAATAATCGAAGACGTGGAGAATAGGCTGAATATAAAGTAATTTGAAAAAAAGCTGCATAACTGTAAAAATGGGAAATACGAAGCTGACATGATCGACTAACAGATGTACCTGAGAACAAAAAGCACGAACTCCAGACACAACCCTAAAAAAAAGGACCGTACCATAACTTTACCTTAACTAGACTGAGGATAACACTGAAAAAAAAACAAGGAAACAGGCCACGATAACCGACACGAATGGAAAACGGTAAACAATAACAACATCAACAGGAAGAGTATAACGAGCGTGGTCCCAAACGCCATCTTTATCAACTTGGTACCAAACGTTTCGACTTTTGTCTGTGGTACCAAGTTAACAAAGATGACGCTTGTGACCACGCTCGTTGTACTCTTCCTGTTGAAGCTGAGGTCCCCTAAAGACACACTCCTTTCTGATAACAACATATCCTAACCTTTGCATAGACGGAGATACAGCAAATGAAAGCGACGAAGCAACTCTCCTCAGTCACCCGCCAACACGCACACCCTCACATATATATACACACGCCCATCCCCTTAACACCTTCTCCTCGAACACACACAAACCAACCAGTGACCCTTAACCTTCTGCCCTGCCCTTCTCCTAAATAGCTTCCTCCTCCTCTCCTTTCCTTATACCTCCTCCTCGCCGCTTTGCCTCCTCAAGCAGAAACCGCCGAAATTAATCCAAGGGGGGGCGAAAAAGAGGGGGGAGGGAGGGGCGCCTTTAGAATGAGAGGAAGGGAGAGATAGAGAGAGAGGTAAGGAAGGAGAGGAAAGGATAGCGGTTAAATGAGAGGACAGAGAAATAGAGGGAGGCAAGGAGGGAGAGGGAGAGGGAGGTATGGAGGGAGAGAGGAAAGGCATAGCAGATAAATGAGAGGAGGGAGAGGGACATGGAGGAGAAGAGGGAGAGAAGGAGGTAAAAATTTGAGGCAACGATGAAGCCAATGGGGAAAAGTTGAGAGAAGTAAAGGGAGGGAAGGAAGTAAGCAGAAGGAGGAGGAGGAGGAGGAGGAGGAGGAGGAGGCGGCAGGTGGTGGAGGTGGAGGAGGAAGTGGAGGAGATGGAGATGTTTAAAGCCGTGTGAGCGACGCAAGAATAGAAGGAGGAGGAGGAGGAGGAGGAGGAGGGAGATGAGAAGCAGGAGGACGACAACGAAGAAAGAAAGGAGACAAAAGGAGAAATAAATAGAAGTGGAGGAAGGAGGCAAGAATGAGGTAATGAAGTAGGGGAGGTGAAAAGAGATGAAGAGAAGCAAGAGGAGGAATGGCAGGAAGAAAAGAACAAAGAGGGAGGCAGTGAAAACAAAAATAATGAAGGGCAATGCTAATAAAATGATGGAGAGAGAACGAAGAAAACATACCAGAAAATGCCAGAAGAAAAAAAGGAAAGAAAGACGAAGACGAGAAACAAAAGGGAAACACCTGAGAAATAAAAACAACAAAAGAGAAGAAAAACAAACTAATACCACCATCAAACACTAAAAAGGGGAAAAAAATAGATATAGAAAGAGAGGATCACAACCTATCATAGAAGACCGAATGCCCTAACGAGACCCAATTGCAGGGGTCTGGGAGGCTTATCCGAGGCGTTGCTATGGTTGCCTATCGCTTCACGTTCACTGCGTCGCCGCGCCTCCCGCCGACCACTGCTACATCGAGCCTCACGGGGAAAGAAATGAAGGTTTGCAGAGACGGCCATTGATTGCAGGTGTGTTGAAGGTACTCATAAAGAAGGGGGAGGATAGATAGATAGACAGATACATACATACATAAATAGGCTACATATATTTTAAAGAGATAAGAGAAAAAAGTGAGTGAGTGAGTGATGGTAGCAGAAGGAAAGAAAAAAAGATAGATAAAAAGGTAAAGAAAGAGAAAGGACGATAAAGAAAGAAAGATAGAAAGAAAATAATGAAACTAGTAAGTGTCATAATGGAAAATAAAATGAGTGTGAGTGAGTGAGTCAGTAGATGAGTGTAAAAAAAAATAGGAGAGATAAATAGAACCACAATGGAAGATATAGAAAGAATTGAATAAAAAAAAAAAATACAAACCGCCCGTAATATTGGAAACTAAACTAGACTAATCTTATAATGACCAGGATAACTTAACCAGGGAACTTCTACATATTTGCTGAGATCTACAAACAGCAAGGGAACATCTGCTAATGAGTTGGTTTATGGAGTGAAGTTTGTCTTGATTATGGCACCAGTAACATGTATCCATCCGCCCTTATAACTTATTGTACGGCACCAACTACAAATTATTCCGTAAACTGTGACAACTGTTCTGTGAGGTCTATCAAGAATTCTGTGAGCTTCCTTCAGTATTCTGAGAGCTGTGTTAAGTGTTTTATTAGTTGTGTTGAGTGCTCTGTTATTGGTGTTAAGTGTTGTATTGGTTGTGTTATGTGTCCTCTTAAATGTGTAAGGTATTTTGTGGGCTGTGTCAATTTTTATGGCGAAGCGTAAAGTATTATGTGAGCTTAATAAAGAAATATGTGAAAAGTATCTTATATTATGCCATCTTCTTTTAGTACTATGTGAGATTTGTAAAACTATAAGCTTAGATAACATTTTGTGATCTTCGTAAAACATTATCTGAGCTTCGTACAAAAGGACAAGCAAGCAACCACATGAAGCGAGACAAACACAGCAGCGGCGGCCTGAGTCACCTGGAGCGGCGGGTGCACTTACAAAGCACACCTGGCGGAGGACAACAACAACAACTTTCTAACCAGGCGGCGATACAATGCCTCATTTTACCGGCATGACGCCTCGGGGACCTCACCACAGTGGCAGACAGACCCCCTTACCCCCACCCTCCTTCAAAACACCCGGTCTCTCTCCCTCTCCCACCCAGAGCTGCACTAACCCAAGACACTTCACACCATCACCAGTCCCCATTCCCTGCCTAGTACGCTGAATGCAAATATGTTATTACTCATTATTTTATTGAGGATTATTCCCATGTGCATATTGAGTACAGCATCCTCGCAGCCGCTTCCGATTAATGTCCATTCCGATAATGAAAGTTTAGCATTTACACACACACACACACACACACACACACACACACACACACACACACACACACACACACACACGATACCAAGCCAATACATTATTTTAGCTTTTCATTCAAACAAAACACATCACCGGCTTATACACCAAATATTAAAAATAAGCTTGTAATCTTTGAATACACACTTAAATGATGTGTGTATGTGTGTGTGTGTGTGTGTTACAGAAGTATATTTTGTCCAAAACCTTCCATTAACGCACTAAACAACTTAAAAAGGGAGAACGGGACTGGAAAACACAAAATAAAGGAGTTTAACTGGAGAAGAAATGGGGAAGCAAGGTGAGGGGAATGAGAGAGAATGGGGGATGAGACTAGATTGAAGGTTGGACTGGTCAAGGGACATGGAAGCTGAGGAGGAGTTCACACTGAGTAACACCAGCACACAGTCAATCTCCTCTTACTAACCCATCTGGAACTACGACTGAAACAAAGAAGAAGAGAAGGAAGAGAACGAAAAGGGGAAAGCAAAAGTAGAGAAACAAAGTGGGCGCAGAAGACAAATATGATGTTGATTGGAAAATAGAGAAAGAAGAGGAAAGAAACGAGACAAATAGGAAGAAATGAAACCAACTTAGATCTACGACTAAAGTAAAAGAATGAAGAGGAGGAGGAAAAAAATGGAAGAGGAGAAAGTAAAAGACCATAAAATATAGTGAACGCAGGTGATAAATATGAGGATAATGGGAAAAAGGAGAAAGAAGAAGAGGAGACAACTGGGAGAGAAATAGGAAGAAAAGAGGCAAAAGAAGCAAAATAATAGATAAGAAGATAACATAGAAACGAATACAAAGAACACCGAAAGTAAGAAGAGGAGGAGGAGGAGGAGGAGGAGGAGGATAACCATGATAATGATGAATGGGAAGAATAGGAAGAGCGATATATGAAGAGGGGGAAGCGAGAAGAGGACAGGATAGAAGAAAAAACAGGAACATGAAGATAAAAAGGAATACAAACCTAACAAAGAAAATAATGAAAAGGAGGAGAAAGGAGGAGAAAAAAGGTAGATTCAAGTAAACTCTATAGGGAAGGGAGAGGAAAAGAAGACTCGAATAGGGAAGGCAAAAAGGGACATTACATAAAGGATGGAAGCTTCAGCCTTAAGGGAAGAGAGTGAGAGCGAGAGCGAGAGAGAGAGAGAGAGAGAGAGAGAGAGAGAGAGAGAGAGAGAGAGAGAGAGAGAGCAGGAGGTAGTGAGCGGGAGAATCGATGCACGTGGAGGGAGAAGGTCGGGGAAATACCAAAGTTCACACGGAGATGGGAATGCTGGTGACGTTGAAAGAGGTGGTGGTGGTGGTTGAAGTAGTAGTAGTAGTAGTAGTAGTAGTAGTAGTAGTAGTAGTAGTAGTGATATTAGTTGTAGTGGTAGTTGCAGCATCCATAGCAGTAAATGTCAGCAAGCTATGTACCGCAGCATCCATCACACTGACACAACCACCACCACTACCACTGTTACTACTATTATTACAAGTACTACTACATTCCCACCACTACTATCGACACTACAACGTAAAACCACCTCTACTTACATCACGATACTAACCAAAACCACTACCACTACTACATTTCCACCCCTCCTACCAACACTACTACAAACACCACTACTACTTACGCCACAATACATGCAACCGAATCCCACTACAACCACTACCTTCTCCACTACTACTACACTTCCACTAATGCTACCAACACATTCACTAATCACCACCACCACTAACCAAGACCACCTCCACCACCATCACCACTATCACCACCGCCACCACAACCACTACCCTACAGCTGCACATACTGATGAGGCCGTAGCTTAGCGCCATCTTCCACCTTTTACCGTCGAGTGTTGTAATTTTAGGGCCGGAACGGGACCACTTGCCCCTCATCCCCCATTAGTGGTGAGCCAGGTGGTGATAATGCCCATTGGTGTGTGGGGGGAGGGGAGGGGAGGGGGGAGGAGTGGGGAAAGGTGTGTGTGTGGGGAGGGGGAGTGTACGTGTGTGTGTTGCTGTGATTTTCTTATTGGTGGGTTTTTTTTATAATCGGCAAAAACAAGCAGGCTAAGGGGTTGCACCGAAGGAGTGTGTGTGTGTGTGTGTGTGTGTGTGTGTGTGTGTGTGTGTAATGATACGTATAAATAGAAGGAAATGGAGTAGCAAAGTGAGTATGGATTAACAGATAGCGTAGAAAAGTGAGCATAGATAAATAAACAGCGAAAGGAGAAGACACAAAAATAATCTAGAATGCAAAAATCAATAGTCAGTAATAAGGTGGTTGAAGTAGTAGTAGTAGTAGTAGTAGTAGTAGTAGTAGTAGTAGTAGTAGTAGTGATAGTAGTTGTAGAAGTAGTTGCAGCATCCGTAGCAGTAGATGTCAGCAAGCAATGAACCACACTCTTATGCAGCCAAACAGGAAGCATTTCACGTAGACGCAGCCCCCGACCCACAACAACCACGAGAAGATAACATAGACAGCCACATCTTCGCTTTCCATACATGCAACTTGGAATCCTCTCGTCCATTACCGTTCTCTTGACTTCATAAATAACAGAAGCCCGTGACCTACTTCGATTTGTTGTAGAATAGTATTAGCACCAGTAGTAGTAGTAGTAGTAGTAGTAGTAGTAATAATAGCAGTTGTGGTTGTAGTATCAGTAGCCGCAGCCCCAGCAATAATAAAGCGATCAGTCCCATCAAATAAAAACAAAAACAAAAAACAAACACCCACGCAACATATATCTATTTTTTCTTTCAGGACAAACGTTGTTGGAAATTTTTATTGTGCCGGGGCCGGGCTGGGCGGCGAGGGTCGGCGGCGGCCCTCCAATCACACCCATCTGACTCCCGAGCCCTCGCGGGGGAACAACAACAGAGAAAAAAACCAACTAGGCCTATACAGAAAGTCCAGCACAAATAAATTGGGTATCGATTTCAATAGAATATACACACAATGAGAACCCCTTCCATTTGATTAGCTAATGTTGGCGAGGCAGAACAGTGAATTAACTAAAATATGAAGTAGATTGTGATAAGTTTAATTGCACTTATAGAGAATGGCTTTAAGATGAGGAAAACATGTCCGAGATGCTTGAGAAGGCAAAGACTTGGGGGGTTGTGAGGGAAGGAGAGGAAGAGAGAAGGAATAGAGTAAACGAATAATGTGGAATATGAAAGGACGTCTAAAAATGGGAGAAGGTGGAATAGTTAAGAGAAGAAAGGAATGGAAAAAAAACAGTAAATGAGATTGAAGAGGAGGATGAACAGGAAGAGGAGGAAGAGGAGGAAACAGAGGAGGATTTGGAGATATATGGATGTAAGAGGTCCAATGATGAGAAGTGTGGCGGGAGAAAGTGGATGAGGTGGATGAAGAGAGATGTATGGGAGAGGGATGAGTGAGACGTGACAGTCCTTGAGGTAAGTGGAGGAGAGATTTAAGTGGAGAGAGGATGAGATTGGAGATGGACGAAGGTGGGCGTTTGGAGATGAGGGGGTATGTGGAAGTGCCATGCTCAGGGAATAGAAAGTGGAGGAGGAGGGTGGAGAAGCAAGTGCAAGGAAGAAGAGAGGAAGGAGGGAGAAGAGTGCCGCGATAGAAGAGAGGCGAAGAAGAGGATCAGGTGACGAAAAATGGCACTGAAAACGACGGAAATATTGAAAAATTGAAAAAGGATGAAAAATGGCGCAGATTTAACGTACGCAGCAACGAGACGAGGCTGGGATGGAAGAGAGATTGACTGGAAGAGAGGAGAACGAAGGTGGAAAGGGGAGACGAGAAGGAAATATATCAAGGATAGAAGAGAAGGAAGACTAAAAGGGAAGGATGCGAAGGGAGGAAGGAATGAAGAATGTCTGGTGGAGAGTTGAGCCAAGGTGGAAAGAGGAGGAGAGAAGAAAATAAATCATGAATGTAAGGATAACAGGAAAAATACACCGAAAGGGAACTAATCATGGGTGGAAGAAGAAGAGGAAAAGGGAGAGGAAGGAGAGGAAAGAGGGTAAAACGAAGGAAAGCAGCGGAAATAACTGGATTAGAGGTGGAAGGAAG
>NC_066554.1:2669191-2716691 GCF_024679095.1 Eriocheir sinensis | reverse complement strand
TGATAACAAGAGCAGATTGATAACAACGATAATAAAGGATAATGATGATAATGGTGATACTAAAAGCTGCGATGATGATGATGATGAAGCTATTAACAAAGACGGTATTAACTTGCACCCATAAAACAGGATGAGTAGAGAATCAATGTAGAAGATGCTGGCGATTAGTAGATGGGATGAGCAGGGAAGGGAGGAGGTGATGATGAAGATGGGAAAGGGATGGTGATGAGGTATTGATGGTGACTAGAGAAGAGATGGCGATGGTGAAATTGATGGTGACCGTGGGAGTAAAAATGATGGGAGAAGTTAAGAGTGATGGGAAAGAATGGTGATGAAGGAAGGGATGGTGATCGTGAATGTGATGGTGATGGGAATGTAGTTGTAATGGGGATGTTATAGTGATGGGAAAAGGAATATAGTAAAGGGGAAGTGATGGTTACTAGGAATGGAATAATGATGAGGGAAGAAATGGTGATGGGAAAGATGAAGGATGGTAACGAAGGAAGTGATGAAGATGGAGAAGGAGGTCGAGATTAGGAAGAAGAGGAAGCTAAGAAAAATATGTGAGGACAGAAAGGGGGAGAATAACGAGAGATAAAGATAGATAAATAGATTGATAGATAGATAAAAAGATAGATAGATAGGTAGATTAGTTGAAAGAGAGAAACAGAGTACAGAGAGAGAGACATAGAGACAGGAATACAAAGAAAAAAAACACTCAAAATAAAATACCAAACCAACTAACTGACTGACTGACTGACTAGCTGACTGGATGATTGATGGACTCACTGAATAAATGGATGAATGCGAGAGGCGGACGGACAGCCATATACGGAGTGACAGACAGACGGAAAAAAATATAGAGAAAAAGAGGAATAGGAGTACAGAAGCCCCTAATGGTAAGGACAAGCAATAGACCTTATGGAAACACAACAGAATTAGCGTCAACACATGAAACAAACAAAATCTTAAACTTAAACGTAATAAAAAAACAAATGAGCGTGATATAAAACCCATAGAAAGAAGTTTTTGTTTTGTTTTATGGAGAAACGTACGTACTCTCTAAATCTATCTAACTATCTATCTATCTCCCTAATAGGAATAATCTCTCTAGCTTTCTCTCTCTATCTCTATTTATCTGTCTTCCTTACTTTCTTGACGCTGATAAAGAAAATATGACGTAACGAAATAAAGCTAACTCTCTCTCTCTCTCTCTCTCTCTCTGTGATATCTCTTCCGCCTGGGCCAGCCTCGTCCTTCCGTCGCTGCCCTGCGCGAGTCTGCTTAAAGGTGACGGCGGACGCTGAAGGCGGGGGTGGCGGGGGGCGGGGGCGGCAGCCAGCGTGCGGGGGGGACCTTCAGTAACCATCCACCAGGTAGTCAGACGTCAGCTATTCGTCAACTATTTACCAAGCATACAGTAGTCATCAGTCACGTACCAGTCATGAAATACCACACAGACATCATTCGTTAACAAAGCCAACTAGTCATCAGTCACGGATCAGTCTTTCCAATCTATATGTTAACACAGTCATCCAGCCATTCATTATATAGTTATCCACGAGTTACCTAACATTCATTCTGTATTCATTAGGCATCCAAAAGTCATCAACTACCCCCTACACATCATTTACAAAGCCAGTCACTTATTAATCATGTATCAGTTATCTCCAATGTACAAGTTATCACTTTTGGTCACCCATGTGTCCTCAAGTTATCCACCATTTATCTACCATGCATTCAATAGTCATCATTCCACTACTAGTCATCAAATGGCAACAACATATCATCCATTAGAAAAGTTGGTCTGTCATCAACCATACACTAGTCCTCACCAATCATATAGCTATCCAGGAGTATTCCATAAATTATCTACGGTACCACCCCTTCATTGTTCATTAGCCATCCATCACTCACAAAATACAAGACAGATGTAATTCATTAACAGAGGCAGTCATCAGTCATCTCTAGTTATCCTCCAGTGATTCGCCCATCGTCCTTAAACTAGTCAGCAGTTATCCAGCGTTCATCAGTCACTCAGGTTCAGCCATGCCCAAGGGGTCTTCAGTTAGCCGGAAGTACAGCCTTTCAGAGGAGTACCACTACGTATGATTGATGTGTGTGTGTGTGTGTGTGTGTGTGTGTGTGTGTGTGTGTGTGTGTGTGTGTGTGTGTGTGTGTGTGTGTGTGTGTGTGTGTGTGTGTGTGTGTGTGTGTGTGTGTGTGTGTGTGTGTGTGTCAGGGCTTTTCATGCATTATAGTGTTTGTTTAAATATCTGTTGATGCTTGGCTACATTTATCTTCGTCTTTGTCACTGTCTGTTTCCCTGTTTGTCTTTCAACCTGTCTGTCTCACTTTGTCTGTCTAGTGAATGTTGCTGTTTTCGTAGTGTCTAGTCTCTCTCTCTCTCTCTCTCTCTCTCTCTCGTTCTTCCGCCACACCTCCCACACACGCGGCCAAGGGAAGAGAAAAACATATTCACACACACACACACACACACACACACACACACACACACACACACACGTTCAGGAGATAAGAGACAAAGGGAAGTAGGTCGCAGGTGAGAACATGAAAGAGAGAGAGAGAGAGAGAGAGAGAGAGAGAGAGAGAGAGAGAGAGAGAGAGAGAGAGAGAGAGAGAGAGAGAGAAAGGTGGGAGGATTTACCCAGACTGACAGACTGACTGACAGTCTGACAGACAAGCAGAGGAACAGACAAAAGGATGGTGGTTGAACAGGTTGAAAGAAAACGAAAGAAAGAAACAGACACACAAACACACAGACACACAAACAAAGAGAAGCATGTAGGAATAAATTAAGGACGAGATGCTAAGTAACTGAGAGAAAAATAAGAGACAGACACAGAGAAAGAGAAAGTGTAAGAAAAAAGTCAAAAGAAGGAAAGAATGAAGGAAAGAAAAAGAAAGAGAGAGAGAGAGAGAGAGAGAGAGAGAGAGAGAGAGAGAGAGAGAGAGAGAGAGAGAGAGAGAGAGAGAGAGAGAGAGAGAGTAATCCTCACGTTGGTGCAGCATCTCTCACTTCCCAGCAACGTTTTTCTTCCCCCATTCCGCCTCACAATGTTACGCGCGATCAATACCTGCGCGTCGCACCTGTACCGACACGCTCAGCACTTGCGGCACGTGTAGCAGGGCGCGTGCATGGCCGCTCCCCCTCCCCTGGCCAAGCACACGCCCTTCTTATACTTCTTCTACCGAGAGTAACGTTCCTCTCCTCTATACATACTGGCTTGAAAACTCATCCCACCTTCTACTACACGTGCGAACATAAACAGGATAAAAATGTTCTGCCACCTACTGAACAGATGCAATTTGCTTCATAGATCTGAACACGTATTACCTCCTAAAAGGCATAACAAACTTTGGGGCGAATATTTTATTAACGTTGGAATAATATATTGGATGATAAGTCTATTGCCTGATATAATGCAAGTGTGGTTGTAGTATGTACGTGTATGTGGAGTAGTATATTTATATAATTTTCATTAAGGTTCGGTACATTAGTGACGTGGAAACTCTTAAAATGACTATTATAAAAAATTTTTTTACAACAAAGGAGACAGCTCAAGGGCACACAAAAAAAAGAAAAAAAAAGCCCGCTACTCGCTGCTGGTTAACTCTTGCATAAGGGGTTTGGACAGTATAGGGATGATTATGAGTAGAAAGTCGTGTGCAGCGGGGCCGCGGGAGGGGGGGAGGCATGCAGTTAACAAGTTCAGAAGAGCAGTCAGCGTGGAAATATCGATAGAAGATAGAAAGAGAGGCAACATCGCGGCGGAATTTAAGAGGTAGAAGACTATCAGTAGGAGGAGGAGAGCTGATGAGACGAAGAGCCTTCACTAACAATCAGACTTCTACTCTTTAGCCTTCCGAGTCTCACATACCTTAAATATTTCTACTATGTGCATTGTTTACAAAGGCAACGCAAAAGTACTAGTAGACTAGCAACAAAAGGTATGTATGAGGCATTTGCAGCCACCCAGGTACTCCCACATGCCTGCTGCGTCTCAGAAACCATAAGCTTATGTTCATGTTGCATCCTTTACGTTCGCAGCACACGCAATTTTTTTTTACGGTACCGGAGATTGAGAGTTCAAAGGCGAGTTGCATTTATAAAGAGTCAACGCCTTAACTATGAAAAGAAAAAAAGATCATGTCCCATACTACTACTACTACTAAAACGGACAACTCATACGCTTGATCTCAAGGACTTCAAAAGCAAAGACGCTGCTGAGTAGTGATGTTGACAGCGCCTGAGCCTCCATCAATTAGTCTTCAGATGTTCAAGTATTTCTTTAGACATGTATCATGTTGTTGCCTTGCCCCCGCCGGCCTTCAAGGCTCGGTGTAGCTTCGGGCAGACTTCGTCTCACCTGCCAAGTTGCTACGAACCGTGCTCAGGCGAAGCTTTGGTAGAAAATGGGAAATTGTAAGGAGTGACCCGTGGATTCCGGCGACTCCCGATGCGGGCCGGGGAGGGCCTTGACTGCAAGGCGTATTACTTGGAATCCTAGGGTAAAACTGTTATCATGCTCTTCAGGAAAAAGTTTAACAGTTAAGATAAGAAGTGACTAATGAGGCAAGAGTGCGATGAAAGTGTGGCCAAACACTGCGACCGGTTTAGAGCAGCTGGGAAGAAGGTAAGAAAAAAATGTTTTGTGTTTATACTTCCACTTGTGTTATGAAGCTTCTCACCTCATAAAACATAATTAGCTTTCCCATATTTAAGTGACCTCTAATAACAGGGATAACCATACACGAAAACATTTAAGGTAAATAGTCAATGAAACGAAAAATGCATAGCAGATTATTACAGCTTTGTCCAAGAATACCACTTCGAGTGAAATTAGAAATCTTTATGCTAGCAGGGCGCCATCACACATTACTTTCCTCCTCCTCCACTTTCCCTACCTACTCCTCAACCTCATCCTCCTTTTCATCCTCCTGTCCCTCTTCAGATAATCCGTTACCCTTGGAAGCTTACATCAACCATATCGTTAGGCAAATACTAATACACACTAGAGCATCATCTTACACCCACGTCTAGGTATTCGTCATTGGCAACAAGTAACGTAGGAGGCTGGCGAAGGTCGGAACAGGCAAGAGCAGGACAAGGCGGCAAACACAGCTGGCAGGGCGGCCGGTAGCCCTCCACCTGCTGCAGCTCTTAGTCCCCGAACCAAGGGTAAACAAACACGCACACACACCACTGTTAGGAGAGAAAACACGCAGCACAGAGGTGATTATACGCGTTTCAGCACTGCAAGCAAATAACAAGCCTGTCTGCGTTAGCCCTGTGCGTGGATGTAGGTTTAGTGAAATGCTGAGTCAAGGTTAGGTCTCGGTTAGGTGATGTTAAGTTACCGTGGAGGCCTCTGTGTTGGTAGTGTCTTTCCTCGCTATATTATCATTACCACGACACTTCAGACAATACAGATTAGCCTTAAGAACTCAGTCATTCGTTATTCTGCCACACGATGTCACTTGTTAAGTATGCATCTGTTTGTTTGAGTGTTTGTTTTTGTTTGTGAATGTGTGTGTGTGTGTGTGAGAGGGTGTGACTGACTGAAATACGGCCCCAACACATAAGACAGAAAAAACTTAACTGTCCTTGGTGGCTTGGCATAAACATCGACATAAAGGAACAGCAGGCACCTTAGAAATTCTTTGAGTCTTCGAGTATGAGTGAGCTATTTGTCTTCAAGGGAATGATCGTCTGCAAACTCTCCTGCGAAAAACGTTTCATCAGAGGCTCAAAACTATACCGCATCAACATCCCCAAGACCCACCCAGCTGTTCATTTAAACCCATTCATTATACCCTTCATCGTTGCGCAGTGTCTCTTAAAAAGTATTCACGCTCCCAATTTTTCGTCACATGAACAAAAAACTGATTAATCACTCGACATGAATAATACCCGTGACAGCCACTCCCTGCCCCCTTCTCCTTCTCCTTCCTTTTCCCCTTCCCCCCTTCCTTCCATCCTTCCTATTCCTTTCCCTTGCTCTCCCACTCCTCCATCCTCTTACTCCCCCACCATGCTTTCCACTGCCCTCTCCTATTTCCTCTTACCCTCCCATCCCTCCTCTTCCTCCTCCTTTCCTCTCTCCCATTCCATCTTTTAGCTCTCCAAACGCCCTTTCCTCCCACCCTCCCTCACCGTGCCTTTCACTGCCCACTCCTATTTCCCGTTGCACTCTCCCCCTTCCCTCCCTCCTTCTCCTCTTCCTAGCCCTCCCTTCTACCCTTCCTCCTACCCTTCTCCCCTCACGCGAGATACATGAGTACCAGAAAATTTATGTCCCCCGAGAAGACGTTATGAAAAAGTTGCCCCGTTGAGTTATGAGAAATGAACATGAAAAAGCTTGGAACCTACTTAAAGGAGGAGAATATAGGTACTGGTGGACTAATATTAGCTTGTGTAGAGGGTGAGGTAGAGAGAGAAAGGTGTGTGTTAGGATGTGATAGATGATAGACTTAATATTCATAAAACGTGATTCAAAGTCGATAATAAGGAGAAAAGAAATGTATCTTATTATTAAGTGATCTATGAAATATGTGATTATGTTCTTGATGGTGTATTTAATCTATGTGTGTGTGTGTGTGTGTGTGTGTGTGTGTGTGTGTGTGTGTGTGTGTGTGTGTGTCAGAAGTCTACTCTTTCTGCATGTTTTCTTTGTACGTCAATCTTGTTCTCTCTCTCTCTCTCTCCTATCACACCCGTAAAAAGTCATGATTTATGTTGTGTTCTCTGAAATCTCTACGTCAAAGTTTATCTATGACGTCATACCTACATGTCTTTTTTTTCCTTCATTTATTTCTTCTTATCTTGTTTGCTCCTCCTCTTTCTCTTCCTCCTCCTCCTCTACTTCTTCTTCCTCATCTTTCCCATCTCTCTCTCTCCCTCTCTCTCTTATCCCTCATTTCCTCCTCCTCCTCCTCTTTCTCCTACTGTTCCTCATCTTTCAAATCCCTCATGTCTTTTTTTCTCTCTCCTCGTCTACTTCTTATCTAGCTTGCTCTTCCTCCTCCTCCTCCTTCTTTTTCTCCTTTTCCTCTTCCTTCCTCATCTTTCACATCTCTTGCTCTCCCTCTCTCATTCCTCATCTCCTCCTCTTCCTCTTTATATTCTACTCTCACATCTCTTTCCCTCTCTCTCATACTTCACTCTTCCTCTCCCCAACGCCATCTCTCTCCCGGCACAACCCTCCCTTCCTAATTACGACATCCTCCTCTTGACTTTAAGCATCTCTCGTGCCATAACTCCTCTCTCTGCTCTCTTTCTCTCTTCCTCTCTCCCATGTTTCTTTCACCTCATTCTATAGCCTCCCTCTCCTCCCTTGCTCACAACAGTGTCATGCTCCTCCTGCCATCATCCTTTCATTTTCTCTTTTTCTTTATTTGCATCTCTATCTTTAGCCAATCTCTCTACCTTCAGTTAACCTCCTTTTCTGCCTCTAGTTATCCTCCTCTCCTGATACTGACCTTGTTGTTTCCTTTTTCCTGCTCTTCTTTCCTGCCTCTCTACCTCTAACTCTTCATCCTTAGTGTTCTTTCCTACTTTCTAATTTCCTCCTTCCCACAAATTGAACTTTTAACTGCTTCCTTTTTCTTATGCTTCCTTCACTCCTTCGTATCTTCAACAGACTCCCCCTCAAGTCCGGTCCTGGTTCCTGCCTTCCTCCCTCCTTCCCACTGACCTCCTCCTAGCTGCCTTCCTTTTCCCACCTTCCTTTCCTTCCTATCTTCAGCTCTTTCCCCTTCAGTCCCTTTCCTTTTACCTGATTCCATCTCCTCCCTCCCTTCCTCCCAGCCATCCGTCACGCCTCTCAGCACCTAGTGACATCTGCACCTGTATGGCATCGTGACGTCAGTGCCAACACCTGCGCCTCCCTCCTCCTCCTTCCGATGTTTACCTGTTACCTAACTCACGGCGGAAGGAAGCTTAGCTGACTCCGGCTTGTTTATATAAAGAATGGATGTTTCTCTCGGCTATCTTGTAACGTGAGTCAGGTTCGCGGTGGCCTGACGATGGGGGAGTGCTGGTGTCTGGCGGAGAGGGATGATTGGATGGTTATCTTACTTTATGGACTCGTTTGTATGTATATGTGTGTGATTGTTTGCATGTGTGTGTGCGTGTGTGTGTGTGTGTGTGTGTGTGTGTGTGTGTGTGTGTGTGTGTGTGTGTGTGTATGCCGGTATGAATAAATGAAAGTATGTATGTTTGCATGAATGTACGTGTGCAGGCATCAATGTTGGTGTGTTATTGTTTTTGTCCGTCTGTCTGTTAGTTTGTCTGTTTTATTATATGTGTGTGTGTGAACGCATGTGCTCATTTGTATCAAAGAATGAGTTGATGTGCATGTGTGTATGCATAATTATATACGAGTATGTACCTTTGTGAGCACAGTTTTGTGTACATGTTCCCTGCGCCTGCGATAATCAAATATAAAATGAATTTGATACTGATGCGGGATGTATATTTTCCACTTGTTTTGTGGCTCAGTTTCGATTTGTAAGTACATGTGAGGCTTGCAGGTGATGCAGGCGTGGGACGAACACCTGCCAAAACAGGTAAACAGTTCCTGCCAATCAACAGTACGTACATGCAAGCGAGAACGGCAAAAAAAATATTCCAACAAAAGATGAAAAATGAGTAAATTAACAAAACATACACTACGATATATATTCCAGCACCATATTGCAAGCTAATTACTCGCTATAAATTTACAGTTTCCACCAATTAGTACCACGAAAAAATAACAGGCAAAACGCACCTCGGACACGGACATGACCTCGACAAACTTAATACTAGTTGTCCATAGGTTCGTTAACTCCAAAACAGAACTTCGGAAAATACTTTTGAAACGAATACAGATCGACACACCGGTATGGATGGATTCAACAACAAAACACACTAATTGGACGTTCATACAAAAAGAAATCGTTCACCGGGAAACATTACGCTATGAACAAACGATAAAAAATATATATATATGAAGGGAAAATGAACTGAGAATGGAAGAGTGAGACAGTGATGAGATGGAGAATGCAATGGAACTCAGGAAAGAAAGCGGAACACATATACCCACACTTGTTGACTTGAATATGAGATTTGACAGTGAAAATGGTAAGAATAATGCGATGGAAAAACGAGTTGGAAAGAAGAGAATGAGGAAGAGGTATAAGATGTGGAAGTTAAAAGACAGAAGAGAAGTGAGTGGAAAGGACGAGGAAGGAATAGAAGGGGAGTGAATCAGGATCGTGAAGTAATGTGATAATATAGAGACGCGGAGGGAAGAGAATGTGAGTGTAGGAGGGATGAGAAGGAGAGGGATACTAAAAAAAAATGGACGTAGTGAGAAGATAAGAATTTGCAAGGTATGTAAAGGGAGGAGAATGTGAAGGTAGGTGAATGATAGATACTAAAACAAGGACGTGACGAAAAGAGGGTGTGAGTATGAAAGGGGCTTGAAAGGAGGATGATGAGGATGAAGAAGATACATAGAGGATAAAGATACGAAAACAAGGGCGAGAAGAGAAGACGATGCAAGTGTGGATGGGACGTGAAAGGAAGAAAATATAAATGAAGAACGAACGCAAATGAAAAAAAGATACTAAACCAAGGAGGAGGGGAGAGGATTTAGGTATGGAGGGAACGATTAGAAAAACATACAAGAGAAAGGTCGAGGAAAGAGATCTGAGAGAAGAAAGGGCCGTGAATCAAGAAAATAGGGACAGCCAGAAAAAAAAATATACTCAACATACATGAAAAGAAGATATATGAATGAAGAGAAGGCGCAAACGGCGAGGACATAGCTTGCTTCGTAAATGGAGTAAGAAAACAAACCTGAACCGGGACTAAAAATCGTTAATGGAGGGCTGAAAGGGGCTGAATGGTGCGCTCTGACTCACGTGAGGGCGGGAGATGAACGGGACGAGAAAAGATGACTGGCTGAGGAGGCTGCGAGTGATGGGTTGACGAGTTATGGCTACTGTGACTAAAGGATGATGATGATGATAATGATAACAGGATGATAATGAATATGAAAATGCAGTAAAAGACAAAGTTATGGAAATTGTGACCGAGGGATGATAGTGATGCTGATGATAATGATGATGATGATGATGATTTATCTTCTTAATAGTGATACACTCAAGAAGACGTTTGAAGAAGAGGCAACATCCGAAGAGCGGCGTTACATGCATACATAAATACATATACGCATACATACACACATACATACATACATACATATACATCCGTTAAGATCAATATATCACGTAAGATTATGACGTAAGATTCTGACGTCTATTTATTTTTATTCGCGAGACGGGGAGGATTGGGGCGTTTGTTTGTTTGTTTACTTGTTTGTGTGTATGTTTGTGTGTCTGTCTATTATAAGAAAAGGAGTATAAGAAAGGGAGCATTTTCCAACTTTTCCTCCCTCTCCTCGTTTTCTTCTGACACATGTGCTACGTTTCCTTTTATTTACCCCTTCCTTTTCTTTTCCCTCTTCTTTTTCGTTTCCTCTTCCTTCGTCAGTTTCTTCTTTTTCTAGTTTTCTCTTTGTGCTTTTCTTTATTTATTTCTTCCTTTTCTCCCATACCTCTTATTTGGCTCCTGCATTCCCTCTTCTAATTTCCTCTTCCTCGTTTTTCCTTTCTTCGTCAATTTCTTCTTTTTCTAGTTTTCTCTTTGTGCTCTTCTTTGTTTCTTTTTTTCCTTTTCTCCCATATTTCTTATTTGGCTCCTGTATTCCCCTTCCGAATCTCCTCTTCCTAATCTCATATCCTCCTCATTCTCTATTTTATTCTCACATTCGTTTCTCCTCTACCAATCCTCCTCTATTTTATTATTCTTTTTCCATCTTAACACCACATTCCTCTCTTCCTCTCCTCATCCCATACACTTTTTTTTTTTGTTCTTGTCTCCCCCTCCTCCTCCTCCTCCCCCTCTTCTTTCATTTCAATTTTTTCTCATTCACTTCGTTATTTTCCTCTTCCTCATCATCATCAAACCATCCGTACACCTTTTTCCTCCATCCCTTTCCTTCTTCCCTTTTCCACTCCTTTAAAATGCCTCTTTCTTTCTCTTTCTTCTTGTTTTCAAACCATCCTGTACACCTGTTTCCTCCTCCCTTCTCTTTCTCTTCACTTTATGTTTCATCTATCTCAACTTTTCCTCTTCCTTTCTTCTTTTCAAAACGCCCCAAACACCCTTTTCTTCCTTGCTCCTATTGTTCACCGTTATTTTCCTCTTCTTAACCTCGTCTTTTTCCTCTTTTTCCTCCTCCTCTTACTTCTTCTCAAACCATCCTGTCCACCTTTTTCCTCCTTCCTCCTCTTTCTCTTCACTTTGTCTCCTCTACCTCATCCTTTTCCTCCTCCTCCTCCGTCTCCTCTTCAAACCACCCCGCACACCTTTTCCTTCTTCTTTCTTTCTGCAGGAACAACGCGCCCCTCTCTTCCTTCCTTCCCCCCTCCCTCCTCAACGCCGAGAGAGCGGGAAGGAGAGCAGAGCGACAGCCGCGTCCTAATCCCAGAGGCAACAGCGACAGTCATTGCCAAATAAACAGCTCCACCATGCTGCCAATTCCACCTCGCAGTGTTGTCATGTGTGTCGCAGTGCTGGGAGGGAGGGAGAGAGAAGGAGGAGGGGGGGGGAGGGTTATAAAGAGAGAGAGAGAGAGAGAGGGGAAGAGATGGAGAGATGGAGGGAGGTATGGCTGAGGTTAGTTGAGTTTCTTCATCTTTGCCTTTTTTTCTTCCTTACTTAGACAGATTATGTATTTGAAGTTCTATGGTGAGGGAAACAAGGAAGTAAATAGATAGATGAATGGTTAGACGGATGGTGTAACAAATGAATAGATAGATAAATAGATGGATGAATAGATGGATAGGGGTGTGGAGAGATGGAGGGAGGCTGAAGGGAAGGAGGAAGGGAAGAGAGGAAGAGAGAGGAAGGGGAGAACGGAAGAATGACGGAGTTTTTTTTCTTCATTTCTAAGACAGATTATACGGATGAAGTTTTTCGGGTGTTGAAAATAAGGAGATAGACAGATGGATGAAAGGAGAGATGGATGATATAATAGATGAATAGATGGATAGATAAATGGGTGAAAGGATGGTTAGGTGGATGGAAAGATGGAGTTTGCAATGATGCTTAGGGAGAATGACAAGACGAAAGAGATGAAAAAAATAAAGTTTCTGGGATGAGGAAAACAAGGGGAATAAAAAATGGATATCTGGATGATGTAATAGATAAACACATGGATGGATAGATGGATGAATAGAGGAGTGGATAGTCAAATGGAATCGATACGTAGCTCAATGACTAAACGAAAGAGATGAAAAAGAACTAAACCACCAGTGCAAGTTTATCCCGGTTCACCTAGTCATAAATCATTCACAGGTACGAAATAACTTACTGAGTCATTAAATCATACAAAGAAAGAAAAAAAACAGACATGCATATTTAGGAACACGCAAATGAGGCCCCCCCCCAAAAAAAAAAAAATCGTTATGTATTCGAGCAAAACCTTATTCCTTTGTATATGTTTGAAATTGAAAGATTATTTTTTTGGTAATTATTGAAGTTAAATAAGACGAGGGGAGAAAAAAAGATCGTAAGGAGTATGACACAGCAAAAAAAAAAAAGTTAGTGAATGAGTAAAGAAAGAGTAAATCAATAAAATGGAATGATGATGATGACGATGAAAATTGAAGGTAAGGTTAATGAGGTAAGAAAGGATAGATAGATAAAAATGAGTGATGATGATGAAGAAAATGGAAGAGTAGTTAGACGGACATAATAAAAAAAAGAAAAACAGGTAAAAAATAAATCAACCGTGGAAAAAAAAATCCAGAAACGCAAGAATAGTAAATAAATAAATGGATAAAAACGGACAAAAAAGTGGAAAAGTAGTTGAACGGAAATGATAATAAAAACACGTAAAAAAATAAATCATCCAAGAAAAAACTCCATAAACACAAAAAATAAGGAAGAATAAATGGATAAATAAGGGTAAGAAAATTGAAAAGTATTAGGAAGGAAAAAGATAAAAAAGAATAACAGGGTAAAAAAATAAATCAATCCACAAAAAAAAACTCTAGAAACTCATAAATGCAAAGGGTAAAAAATATATATGCAAAGGGTTATACGAATTCCGGAACCAAATGACAAACTAATTACATCATCTTCTACTTCCTCTTCTCTCTCCTCCTCTCCGGCATCCCTTTTATACTTTATCACTACATCGCCTCTCCCCACCTTGCATTCCTCTCCTCTGGCGTCACACATTCATGCCATTCCTCTCTCTTACACTTCCTCTCTTTCCGCCCTCCCTCCTTCCCTCCCCCTTCCCATCCGGTGGCGTCCTCTCCCCCCTCACCTCACCCTCCTTACCTTTTCATAATTTAATAATGCATCACCTGTCACTACCTTACATTCCTTCCCTGCTCTCATAATCTTTTACTTTCCTTCCCTCTTGCTCTCCTTCTCTTCCCTTCACCTATGAAAACTAACATATTCTTTACCTGTTCCTCCCAAACACTGAAAGTCTCAAACTACATCACCTATATCTATTTTAAGCTTCAGGACTTCTACATTTTCCTCCTATTGCATTCCCTCTTTTCCTTTCAGCTATTAAAACTAACATTGCCTCTCACCTGTTCCTCCAAAACATTGAAACTCTCTAACATCACCTATATCTATTTCAAGCTTCAGGACTTCTACATTTTCCTCCTATTGCATTCCCTCTTTTCCCCTCATCTATTAAAACTAACATCTCCTCTTAATTGTTTCCCCAAAATATTGAAACTCTCTAACTTCACCTATATCTGTTTTAAGCTTCAGGAGTTGTATATTCACAAAACCTCTTTGCTACTTCACACGACTCATTTCAGTTTACAAGGGACTCAAAAACCTTGTGTGTCGCCGAGTCGTAAAAAGTAGCAGAAGGAGTTTTATGAATATGTCCTCTGTTTTCCCAGTCAGTCACACTCTCCCAAATCTTTCTCCTTCGTCTCACTTACTTGGAACCACACACTCTCTCCCTTTATTCCCTTGTGCCCTAATGCATCTCCGTTCATGAGGCGGTGATGGCTGTGATACTCCTTTCATTCAGTGTGGTTGCTCTTCATCCCTACTCGAAGTTTTATAAGGACCTGACGACCTGGCGCATGCGTTCTCCTTCAGGTCGATTATGTTTTGAGTTATATTCCATAATTGATATCAACGAGGCACCTGCACGCTATGAACCCCCCCCCCCAAAAAAAAAAAAAAAACATAACTGAAAATGCGAAGTCTTACGGTGGGTTTTCACGTGTATAATGTGAAAATAACACCTTGCAACACGTTTTCGTCCCAAACTAAACGACGAAAAGCGAAAATTATCCCGAAATGTTGATAATGTAAATACCTAACCGCAGCTCCTTGCCAGACAGGTAAAAGGAGAGCAAAGGAAAGCAAGGAAAGTGTAGGCAAGACGAGTCAAGGTAAATAAGGTAAGATAGTGTAAGAAAATATAAGCCTAGGAATGGTAAAATAAGATACGGAAAAGACAGGTCAATAACAGCAAGGGAAGATATAAAAAATAATGAATCTAGGTACGGTAAAGTAAGGTAAGGCAACGAAATCTAAGGTAAGGTAATGTACGGCAAGGTAAATTAAAGTAAGCTAAGGCAAGAAAAGAAAGGTAAGGTAGGATAAGGTAAGGTAGAGTCAGGCAAAGTAAGATTAGATAAAGCAAGGTAGGACTAGGCGCAGGAAGGTACGGTAAGGTAGAGGAAGGAGAGGTACATTACAGTCGAGCAAGGGAAGACAAGCGCTGCGTACACACACACCCGAGTTGCACAAGCACGATTAGGGCCGCCGCGGAGGCTAGAAAAAGCTCCGTCCCTCCCTAGAGCCCCGAGTGTGCTAATTATATTATTACCAGCGACTCGAGCAGCGGCAGGCGATAGTTTTCCGCGAAGGCATGAATATCCCTCTGAGGCGGCCTGCTGCCAACACGACCCTCGACAAAGTAGCTGCAACAACGGTATATACGTGAGCCGCGGGAACAGGGACGAGGGGGAGGATGGATGAAGGAGGAGAGAAAAGGAGAAGGGGGAAGAGAGAAAGCTGAGGGGGAAGAGAGAAGGCTGAAGGGGGAGGAAAGAAGGCTGAGGAAGAAGAGAGAATTGAGGGAGGAGATTGGGAGGGTTGAAGAGAGGAAAGTGCCTAAAACAAGGGACAGAATTAGAGTTGAATAGGTGCATGAAAAAGGAAGGAGAATGTAGTCGTAGATGAGGAGGAAAGGGGAGTGATGAGGGTGGGTTGAGGAGAAGGAAGTCCTGAAAAATGCCACAGGGACTGAAAGGAAGACAACAAAGGAGTAGAGGATAAAGGGATGGATGATGAGGAGGGTGAGTAAAGGGAAAGCAAATACTAAAACACACAGTAGGAAGGGGGGGGGGGAGAAAAGGTGAAGGGGGGAAAGAAGGGTGGGTAGAGGGAAGGAAAGTGCTGAAACTTGCCAGAGGAAAGGAAAGGAGGAAGCAGAAGAGTGGAAAAGGAGAGGAAAAGAAGGGGAAGGGCGAAGAGGAGGGTGGTATCAGGTGCCGAGGGACTGAAGCAAGCGCAGGACGAGTAACGAGACGCGGAGGTGTGGCTGTGACTTGCGTGGATGCTGCAACGGTGATGAAGATCCGAGAGAATGAGTAGGAGAGATGCAACCGTACAGGAAACACTAACGATTATACAACAAAAAGCAGATATGTTAATAAATAATATCCCACTAATATATAAAGTAGGAAATGAGTCTGATAGTACATAACCCCTTCCCTTCCAACACACTCCCGCACTCGATACTTGAAAACAAATCATACGACGAGATCTATCAAACCCGAATACGTGACCTCGGTGGTGGTGGTGGTGGTGGTGATAGAGGGGAGGAGAGGATGGAAGAGGAAGGGGAGGTAAGGGGTAGTATATTATCTCTCGGAAAGGTCATAACATCGAGCTCTTCGCCTCTACAGCAACCTTATTGAGTCTACGTTTATGTATTTCGAGCGGGGAATATTGGCAAACTTGTTCCGGAATTGATTTGGGTGAGGAGGCGGAGGAGGAGGCGGCGGCGACGGTGGCTGCGAGCGAGGGCAGGAGGGACGTCAGAACTTTGGGTAATATTGTAAGGTCTGCGGCCCGGCGTGTCATCTCATCCGGGGCTTCGGGAGTCAAGAGGGAAGGAATATCACGACCCGTGGAGAGCCGAGGCTGAGATGCTGTTGTTGGTTGTTATACTGCGTGCTTCAGCCCTCTGTTCTTGGCCCAATATTCATTCACGATAGTATGTTTTCTACCTGCTTTGATTATTTATTACTATAGATGTGTTTGTGAGGAAATCATTTTAGAAATCCTTTAAAATTTAGTTGAGCCACAGCTATGTCGGAAGGGGTATGATTTATGACTTCCTCTGGGCAATAAATTAAGCGAGTCTATATTTTTTTCGTCGGACTTTGTGGGGTAATTATGAGACCAATGAAATTTAGGTTATTAAGGTCGCCCTGACACTTGGGAGGGGCAAGCACGGATTAATTTTGCCTTTCCGTTTATACTCAACAAATCTATTCTTTACTTTTTGTTTGTGACATTATTCAGAAACTTTTTACTCTGCCATGTTTGAAGACCAATGATTATAGTAAATTTTCCCCTGCTGGTTATAGTTAGTTTATTTATTTTTCATTATTTTATTTGTGGTCTGATTAAAAACCTTTTACTCCGCCTTGTAAGAGAATCAATAGCGATCATTTTGCCATTACTAATCCGTTTTTTTACTATTTTCTTGTGGTCTAATTCTGAAACCATTCGATATTAAGTACGAAAACACACCCACCCACATTCGAGGTCCTCTGACTAATGCACTTCACCCCGCCTCTTCTACGTATCCCATCTATCCTATACTGTTTTCTTGTGGTCTAATTCTGAAACCATTCACTATTAAGTACGAAAACACACACTCCCACATTCGAGGCCCTCTGACTAATGCACCTGCCTCTTCTACTTATCCCATCTATCCTATACTGTTTTCTCGTGGTCTAATTCTGAAATCGTTCAATATTAAGTACGAAAACACACACTTCAACATTCGAGGCCGTCTGACTAATGCACCTGCCTCTTCTACTTATCTCATCTATCCTATACTGTTTTCTTGTGGTCTAATTCTGAAATCGTTCAATATTAAGTACGAGAACACACACTTCCACATTCGAGGCCCTCTGACTAATACATTTCGCCCTGTCTCCTAAACTTAGCCCATCTATTTGTAAGCCAGTGGGCCGCGGGGGTGATGCGTTGACGGATTACAGCTGGAAGGGCGGCGGTGACAGCACGAGTGTCAGATCAGCCTGGGCGGAGTGCACCGTAGGCGGGAGTGAGAGGGAGATCAGAGGCTGCACAAGGTGGGCCAGAGTGGCATACTTGGCACTCGGCCCCTCGCTGCCTCACCCTCCCTGCCTGACTCCCGCTCTCCCCTTCTCCCCTTCCTTGGCCCTCATATGTACCCTCCTCCTCCTCCCTCCACCCTCATCCCTCCTCCTCTCCCCTTCTTCCCTCCTCCGTCTCAATTCCTCCTTAGCATTCTCCCTCCTGTGAACACTTGCACTGCTTTTATTTTCACTTCTTCTCTCCTTTTCCTTCTTCTTTTATCCTTCTTCCATGTTCCATCTCCCGCATATATACCGTTCCTCTCCTTCCCTTCTTTTCCTATGCCCCCATCATCAATGTTGCCTTCCTCCTATTACCCCATTATTTCTCCTTGGCCCCTCTCTACCATGTACCCTAAACCCTTCTCTTTCCCCCGTTCAGTCCTTTTCTTTCCTTCCTTTCTCCATTTATACCCTCCTCCTCTTTCCTTACCCTTCCTTCCCCTCCTCAGTCCCTGCACTCCCATGATACCCTCCTATGTCCTTCCCTTCATCCTTTCTACTTTCTTCCTCCTCCTTCACCTTGCACCTCTTTTCTTCCCCTACAACCCTCCCCTTCCGTCCCTCTCACTTTCCCAGCAAATCAAACAAACACCAGTGAACGAGCAGGGTGAATTAAACTTCTTAAGGGATTGAGACTCGCTACAAGACCCTCACTGTTCTTTCCTCTTAGTCTTGAGTGGCGTTGGTGTTGCCCATTCCTCATGTAGTAACTGGGACCCTAATGCATTAAGGATTACTCGAATATACGCAGATTGGGAGGGCAGGCGGGTGATGGAAGGAGGTACTAGAGGGGTGAATGGATAGGTGGGTGGGCAAGAAGGTAGGTGGAGTTCATGATTTACGGAGTGACTTGGTTTATGTTCCCGAAATGAATGTTACTACCCACTTGAGTTAAATCATGGTGGAGGTTAAGGTCTGGTGGCCCCTCAGTTTGTGATGGATGCAATTCTGCGCTGGTTGAGAATGTGAAGGATGTGATATGGGCGGGAGATACGAGGGTGACAGAGAAGGAAAAGGAGAAAAAGAAGGAGTAAAGACAGAGTTTATGATAAAATAGAATACTTAGTTTAACGAAGATTCATGATGGGACGAAAAAGAGAAAGAAATATAGAGAAGGAAAAGGAGAAACAGAAAGAGTACCAATCGAATTTAAGACGAATTGATTTGATTAGTTGAAATAGAAAGTCATGAAAGGAAGGAGAAAGGAGAAAGACAAAGACGGAAAAGAAGAAAGAAAAGAGTATATTCGGCGGGATAAACGAGGAAGAGAGAGATAGAAAAGGATTAGGAGAAAGAGTACCCGTATAATTTATGATGCAATGAGTTCATGAGTTGAAAAAGAAAGTCATGGACGTAAGGAAAAAGGAAAGACATAGATAAGAAAAAGGAGAAAAAGAGAGTGGGATAAACTCGATAGAAAAAAAAGAAGAAAGAGAAAGTACCAAGAGGATTTATGAAGAAGTGGTTGAAGTTATTGAAAAAGAAGGTCATGAACGGAAGAAGAAACGAAAGAAACTTAGAGAAGGAAAAGGAGAAAATGAAAGAGTATGCAAGGCGGGAAAAACAAGATAAATAGAAATGGAAAAGGAAAAAATAGAAATAGTATCAATATAATTTATGAAGAAGTTGAATGCATTGTTAAAAGTCGTGATCGGCGGGAGGAACGAAATGAACATAAAGAAGGAAAAGAGGAAAGGGAAGAAATACCAATAGAATTTATGATAAGTCGAATAATTAGTTGAAAGAGAAAGTCATGACGGGAGGGAGAAACAAAAGAGACAAAGAGAAGGAGAAGGAGAAAAAGAGAAAGGGTACCACTAAAATGTAGAACGAAATGGAATGGTTAGTTGAAAAAGGAATCCATATTTTTTTTTTTACAACAAAGGAGACAGCTCAAGGGCACAAAAAAAGGAAACAATAATAGAAAAAAAAAGCCCGCTACTCGCTGCACATTGTTCCTTCCCTCTTCTCATCCCCTCCCATCCCCATCCTCCTCCACATCTTTCCCACGCCAATCATCATCAGTCATTATTATCCCCATCCTCCTCCTCATCTTTCCCACACCAATCATCATCAGCATCATCAGTCATTATTAATCTTCTCCAGGACAAATGCCTTTCAAAACGCACTCCTCCTCACCTGTCTGATCTTAGTACACTCCAACCCTCTCCGGCAAAGGTTCTAAGTTCACTTCCCTACCTGGTTATCTGTCTGTTTCCTCTTTCCCCTCCTGATATTTTGAGGAGAATGCAACGAAAATGAGACACTCCCTACCATCATCATCATCATCATCATCATCATCATACGTTTCCCGTCAATGATTACTTTTACATATGCAGTTAGACGTGTGATGACCGTCCTTCAACTGTATCAAAAGTTTCCCCTTTATTTTTCAGACCATGAGTGACTACATCCTCCTTCAAACTCTCCCTCATTCCCTATCATCGAAGTGGATAATCGAAATGGCGTAAGGAAAAGTGGGGAGATGGGGAGGCTAAGGCGAACTCACCCCGCGCCCACGAAAGCGACTCCCAATTACTCCCACCTCGTGTGACGCGTTCCACTTACTGAAAAATTATCGCCCAATTAGACCTCACGCCGGCGCCGGGGACACCCACAGGGGAGACAATTACGGAAGAGCCCCAGGCCGTTAATCCCCCCAGCGAGAAGGGCGAGGAGGGGTGGGGGGTAGGTGGGGAGGAGGGGGAGGAGGAGAAGGACGGGATTGAATGTACTACCTTAACCTCGATAAGGCCCCTCCTCCCCTTTTCCCTTCCTACCCCGTGCATTCCCTCCCCATCAAGGTCAAGTAGAATGGTGGGGAGGAAGGGAGAAGGAGAGAGGTAACAGGGGAGGAAGGGAGGATGGGGTGGGTTACTAGGGGGTGGGGAGAAGGGGTGAATGAACTGCCTCCCATGATTTTGCATTTTTCTTCTAAGACTTGCAAATCTCCGCCCTTTTCTTCCTGTTTTTCCCCACCTCCAAAAGAGTATTTCGGATTGGGTAGATGCACTCTCACCCACCCTTGGTCTTTCGACTACCTCCTCCCCATAAGACTCAATGTATGTTCTCCCCATCCTCTCCTCCTCCTTTTTCGTCCCCTCCCCTCATCTCTCAATACTTTCAAGGTCAAGTCAAAGGTAAGAGGGTGGAAAGGGGTCAGTATACAATCTCAACCTATCCTCAACCTTACACCCTTCCCCTGATACTATTTCCCCTCCTCGCTTCATCCCTCTTTCCCATCTCCCCACTCCCAGAATCGATTATCAGGGCAAGGATGCGAAGAAGGTGCGTTAATGGAGTTGTGGGTGATGGGTAATGTTCCTATCCTATCTTCTTTGGTTCTATTATCCTACTCTAGATCCTGGACTTTTCCCCTCCTTTCTTTTCTCCAACTCTCTCAAGGTCAGCTTCCTCCCTCCCTCCCTGCAGACAGTCATTCCACGTAGGAGGTGCAAACAACACAGCTTCATCTGTTATTCTGCTGTTTCCATGGTGTTAAGATGTCCCCTCTCCCTTTTTCTATTCTTCCTCCCTTTCGTCAAACACTGTCTCCCTCTCGACAGATCAGTACACTTGGTAAATGCATATCCTAGCCATCACATGTTTTCCTTTTCTTATTTTCTACTCATGATATTCCTGTTTTGCACATTTGCTTTCCTCATGCAGGCGTCTCCTCCTCCTCCCCCTCCTTCCGTGCCTCTTCCTCATCCCCGTCCAGCAGGACACCCGGGGCGAGGGGCCGACACACCTGCCACCCGTCACGCCATACTCACCTGCAAGTAAAAGAAAGGTGTGTTAGTGAGACGAAGGGTTCACCTGCGGCGCCACAAGGGGATTAGTCACCCAGGGACAGTTTGGTTATGGAAAAGTTTTATTGACTTTGTTTTAAAAGGGGGCTTATTATGCTTGGTCATGAGCTTACTGTTAAAAAGACTAATCCAAAAATGTAGTTTCTTAATATTTCATTACTACAGAATAACAAGAGAGACAAAGCAAAACGATCTACATAAAATTAGTTGAAACACTTAATATTTTGAACTTCCTAAAGAAAAATATTAATTTAACCCCTTATATTCTCGGTACGGCCCTGGGTTTCTATTGCATTCAGACAACCTCTCCAAGATATATCAAACTTATGTTACCAATACATCACACATGATTTTAAAAACTGCCTGACATTTACCTTTTAAATCACCTTTTTCAATATCTGATCATAATTTTCTGTTAATTCTTTCTTGTCGAGTTACTCAGGAGGTGACGAAAATTACTCATCTGTGACATACTGAAACCACATCATATACTATAAGGTCACAAGTCTGTGTGAAATTCTTCGCTTTCTCTTATATACATTGTTATCTTTTTTCCAACACACGCCTTAGCAAACTGTCGCACATAACCATCTGTTCTTCTTACACTCTTACCAAGTGAAAAGTGACAAGCGTTGGAATAGTTTCAACCTGTCAAATGTTTGAGACTTATCAAGCATTTACAGCACTCCATTGTAATCACGTACAAGCGTGGGACGAATACAAAT
Organism: Eriocheir sinensis; assembly: GCF_024679095.1. Taxonomy (NCBI): domain Eukaryota; kingdom Metazoa; phylum Arthropoda; class Malacostraca; order Decapoda; family Varunidae; genus Eriocheir; species Eriocheir sinensis. The sequence continues at coordinate 2,694,664 of NC_066554.1, read as the reverse complement.
GAAACTATGAGCCGGATGTTTCTTTCTTCTCTGACTCTCAAATATCTCGGCTTCACTGAAACTTTCCAGAAGATTTATATATAAAAAAAAGATTACGAAAAAAATGAAAAGAAGGCAGAGCAAATATATACTTGGTAGTGATGAGTGAATGATGTTACGTTTCTAGCTGTTGCTTTTCAAGTTCAGACCAGGGCCTTGATGATGGCCTGTGCGTCCTAGCCTGTGCAGTGGTTGTGACCTCGACCAACAAACGTCTTGCGCGTTATTACTTTGAATTATATTTTCCACCTTGCTGAAGACTTAGTGACAGGCATAATATATATATATATATATATATATATATATATATATATATATATATATATATATATATATATATATATATATATATATATATATATATATATATATATATATATATATATATATATATATATATGCTCTCATCACCAACTGTTTTCATGTACCCAACAATATTTATTCTCACGCGATATTCTGTAAAATTTACTAAATATTTACACCAACGACCTTCAAAAAAGTTTAATTAGTAACTCAATTTAATGTTTTATATTTCTTTAGCGTAAACTTTGTTAATATGTAAATGTTAGTGTGATCATGCATCTAATAAACCCTCGGAGAGTACTCGGAATTACAAACGAGGAAGTAAAGTATCTACGACATCTATATAAAATCAGGCAAGGTGAGTGTCAGTCTTGGAACGCTAGTCAAAATACAGAAGAGCATCGCCCTTGCTGGTGTTGTGGTGAGGGAAGAGGTGAGGGGCAGGCCGCTAATCTTACCATGCACACTCCTTAATCTTAGTATACCCTATATTTTTTTTTCTTGTGCCATAACAATAGGTTCCTACAGCACAATACCATATATAAACTGAGTATTTATTACTATATACATTACTTGACTGCGATACCATAGACAAAGAACAAGAAAATTAACCTTCGCTGAAATAAACGACCTTCACGAAGACTACAAAAGAACTCCAAAGTGTATGCAAGCGGCGATATGCTTGCGACTATAGTGAAGGTATCCATTAAACACCGCTAATACAACTGTGCTGCGTTTAATGCTGAGACGGCGTGACTCAAACGACGGAACAGGCTACTCGGGTGGGACAGAGCAAAGACGGGGAGGGTGAACAACGGCTGCAAGAGTGTGTGTGTGTGTGTGTGTGTGTGTGTGTGTGTGTGTGTGTGTGTGTTTTGTGTTGGTGTGTGCTTGCGTGCGTGTGCGACTTTGTGTCAATGTTAAATACTTGTTGACATCACATTTCTTTCCAATAGAACATTTTAAACTCCTTTAACAAATAAATCGACAACCAATGATACGACAAGTTCAATACTCGTCGTAAAATCAAACCTGTATCATCCTTCTCCAACATCAAGCCCAAGAAATCAGTTTACATATTAAAAAAGCCTCTATATCTTTAGGCTACAAATCTCTCCTCCTCCTCCTCCTCCACCTGCTGCTCTTCCTTCTCCTCCTCATCACTTTTCTAATCCTCCTCCTCCTCCTCTTCCTCTTCAATAGCTAAAGAAAGTTACGAGGCTCCGACAGGCGGCTTTTCCTTCAACCCTCAAAGCCTTTACGCCAAAGAGACAGAAAACTAACTGACTCGAACCAAAAATGAAGCAGATGAGTGAAAGTCCCCGACCATATCCCTCCATCACGTTGCTCTTCATCCGTCCTCTCTCGCTAGTCTCTCTCGCTCTCTCTTCTCTTGCTCTTCTTCTCTCTCGTTTTTCTTTTCTCTTGGTACTTTATTTTTTTTATTTTCATCTCTCTCTCTCTCTCTCTCTCTCTCTCTCTCTCTCTCTCTCTCTCTCTCTCTCTCTCTCTCTCTCTCTCTCTCTCTCTCTCTCTCTCTCTCTCTCTCTCTCTCTCTCTCTCTCTCTCTCTCTCTCTCTCTCTCTCTCTCTCTCTCTCTCTCTCTCTCTCTCTCTCTCTCTGCACGCTCCTTCTTTCCTTTTCTATATCCGTTTTATTCCTCCGTTTTCTCTTTATTTTCCTGTCTTTTTCCTGCTTTATTTCCAACCATATTCCCCTCCTTCCTTCACTTCCTCTCTCTCGCGTTCTATCTTCCTACCAACATCCATGCCCTTTCCTTCCTCTCCTCTTTGCTCGTTCTTTCTTTCTTCTCGCTCTCCTTGCTCTCTTTCCTTCCATACTCCCCTCCTTACCTATAGCATCCTCTCTCCCACTCTCTTTCCCTCTCTACCTGCATCCTCGCTTTCCCGTCCCTGCATGGTGAACTGAACTAATTATGTGCAAACGGCCACCTCACTCTCCCGCCCTGACACTAATGCGAGTCTGTCCTCCGCCCACACGCAGATTCTCTCGTTTCTCAAGGTACTCCGGAGGTCTGCATCTTGTCCCGCTGCCAAATGAGACGCCGCCTTGCCTTCCCTTCTCTCGCCAGCCTGAAGGTCGCGGGGATTTAATAAAGTAATGTACGGGGCGGGGCCAGCTAAGGCGATGGATCAGTGCGCGGGAGATTGATGGAGTGAGAGTGATATGAAGGGTAGTAAGGGTGGGGAAGGAGATATGAGAACAGGAGAGGAGAGAGGTAAGAAGAGAGGAGAGGAGAACAGATAAATGGTAGGAATGAAGGAAGGATAGCAAAGAAGAGAAGGAAAGGTAAGGAAGGGGAAGAGATAGAAGTGTGATGATAGGGATGGAAAAGGAGAGAAAGGAGGAGATTGGTAAAAAGAGACAAGAAGAGGAATGGGATGTTAGGGATGAAGGGAGTCGCAAAAATTAGGAGTGCATTGGTGAAAACAGAAGACAGAGGGGTGATGGTATGCACGAGAGAGGAGAGATGAGAACAGAAAAGCAGAAGAGTAGCGGTAAGAAGAGAAGAGAGGAGAGGGATAGAAGTGATGGGGGAAGAATAGCAAAGAAGAGGATTAGTAAGAGAGTATAGGAGATAAAAGTGATGATAGGGATGGGATGGAGGAATGAGAGCATAAGAGAAAAAAATGGAATGAAGGGAGAGAAGAGAATAGGGGTGGTTTAGATGAAGTAAGTAAGTGGAAAGGAATGGAAAGAAGAGGAGGGGAAAGGAAAGTGATGGTAGGGATGAAGGAACAGTAGCAAAAAAACAGGACAGGAGAAGATTGTTAAGGAAGGAGATGAAAGAGGAATGATGGCAGGGACAGAGAAAGGATAACACAATAGAGGAGGATTAGTAAGAAAATGAGAGGAGAGAGGAAGAAGAGGAGGGGAGAGAAAAGTGATGGTAGGGATGAAGGAACAGTAGCAAGAAATAGGACAGGAGAAGATTGTTAAGGAAGGAGATGAAAGAGGAATGATGGCAGGGACAGAGAAAGGATAACACAGTAGAGGAGAATTAGTAAGAAAATGAGAGGAGAGAGGATGAAGAGGAGAGGAGAGAAAAGTGATGGTAGGGATGAAGGAACAGTAGCAAGAAATAGGACAGGAGAAGACTGTTAAGGAAGGAGAGGAAAGAGGAATGATGGCAGGGACACAGAAAGGATAACACAGTAGAGGAGGATTAGTAAGAAAATGAGAGGAGAGAGAAAGGAATGATGGTAGAGAATGAGGATTTGGAAGAAGATTAGCAGGATAAGAGAGGAAAGAAGTGGAAATACTCCCTCCTCCATAACTGTTTTACCTCTACGATCTTTTCTCCTGTTTTTTTTGGGCGGGGATTTTCCTTCTTTCCTTTACTTTTTCCTTTTCCACATTTCTTTACTTTTTACTGCCTTCTTTTCTCCATCATTATGTTACTCCATTCCATTCATTCCTTCTCCTCCTCCTTTTAACCTTTCCTTCCTCTTCCGTTTTCCTTCTCTTGAGTCTTTAACTTCTGACTCTCCCCCACTCTCCCTCCCTCCCTTCCTGTCCCCCACTGTCCTCTCCCTAAACTCTCCAGCTTCTAATTTCCTTTCCTCCCACTCTCTCTCCTCCTCTCTTATGCCACAAACTTTCTTAATCAAGGACTATAACTCTACTTCCAAACACGATTATAATAACTAATTCCAAAACTCCCTTTAATTTCAATTGTCTTAGTGTTACATAACCTATTTTTCTTTTAACGTTGGCCAGCTGAAAACTCAAATACTTCAGCCGTCTTAAGAACAGATGTGTAACTTAGTATTGTACGAAAAATAATAATGAAAAGAAGTATTAACGTAGAATTTCAGGATGTTCCCCAGTTAGAAAATGAAAAAAAAGTAATATTTGGTGAAGGTGATTTAGATACTTCCTAACGCTCAAGGCTCAGTTTTATCAACATTCTCGTATAAATTTGTTTAGCTTTCTTATGCACCAAAATTAAATACAAGAGTGAATTGGGAAAGCATTCAAACATCAACCAAAGAAGCGTCAGTGTTATATATATGCTTATTAGTCCTTAAAGGCACGATATATAGCATTTCTTAATTTCTTTTCTGAGCTGGATGAATAAACAGAGGGAACAAAAAGTATAATAAGATCAGAAGTTTCGTTTTCCCCCGTCATCAAGTCATCACTTCAAAATTTAACATACATTTGTCTATATCATGTTTGAGACACACACACACACACACACACACACACACACACACACACACACACACACACACACACACACACATAAGTTGGATAAATGCAGATACGGAAACGGGACCACACGAGCGTAAATCCGCAACTAGGTAAATACACACACATACACACACACACACACACACACACACACACACACACACGGGATCATTAGGTTATCAGCGAGAACACACAGAGCAGGAGTGAGAGGGTAAACCTTTCCCCTTTCAACATAAACAACATCGATAGATTATCACCAGCGCTCCCATTCTCTCTCTCTCTCTCTCTCTCTCTCTCTCTCTCTCTCTCTCTCTCTCTCTCTCTCTCTCTCTCTCTCTCTCTCTCTCTCTCTCTCTCTCTCATTACGGTGACATAACTCAGTATCATCAACACCTGTTCAAACACCAGCAGAAGAGCAAACACACACACACACACACACACACACACACACACACACACACACACACACACACACGCGCGCGCGCGTCAGAGCCACAACGTTTGATTCACTCGCCGTTTGAAGACTTGGCAACGACGAGGCTGTAAATTACGGAAACATTTGTAACGGGCGTAAACAATCTCAGGTGAGTCAGTGGGTCGTTCCTTGCGTGGATCCCTCATTACATGACGCACAGGTAGGTGGGTAGGTGGAAGGTGGCGTGATGTGATTTACCTTTTTTTTGTGTGTGTGTGGGTGTGTGTGTGACAGGAGGTGACAGCAGGTGACAGGCCGCAACATACCTACAAAAGCGCTGTGCCCTTGACCACTGAAGACGGACACTACCCACCCACACCTCACCGGTCCTCAGTTCCTCTCTGATCATCGCGAAAACCTATAGTCACTAGACAGCCCAATACCTAGCATGGTGGTCCTTATTTTCTACTTTCTTTTATAGTTTACGATCTAATACACATTCTATTTTGACAACTTCCCACTAGCAGTCTCTTCCCAGCGTACCTTCCCCTATATTTAGCTGCAGATTAAATAATAAGCCTTTGATGTCGTGTAAGCTGATGTGGATTTTGGCTGACGGCTGCAAATTTATCAGTCCATCGTTGCTTTTATGTTCGAATCCAGGTCATTCCGTGCGACACTCCGTCAACACACAGGCATAGCCATCACCCTCTCAACCTTCCCCACATGACCCCCGGGAAGGCCACGATGGGGTAGAATAAAGCACTCAGGAGGTAATGAGTCACACGTCCCCAAACAATGGCTAAAAGGGAGCTAAAAGGTGAGGAACTCGGAGCGACCACACACCAAATGGAAGCGAATCTGTCTGCATCAGAAACCACTCTAAACATTATGACTTATTTCCAACCATCTCAGTCTAGTCTGTTCGGCGCAAATGTATCAATGATCAGAAAATAAGCAGATTGAGCAGATGGCTGAGTTTTCCTGTGAACATATAGGACCATACTATTAAACCTTTCGTCGTCCAGTCCCAAACATTTGACATGGCTTTCATAGGAGCTGTGGGCCTTTCTGGGGGTATTTTTTTTTATTAGCCCTGGTGGGAGTTTGACAAGGCTTCTGTACCATGAACTTTAAAAACACTCATGAGAATGCATTTTACCTCCTTTTTTGCTTTTAGAAGTCATTGATTGATTGATTGATTGATAGTTTATTGTTGCAAGTAAACAACAAAGGAGAAGGGAGGAACATGCCAGAGAAGTCATTGATGTGAGAGTCTGTAGTGTCTAAGTACTAACGGTGCATCTACTGTCTCATATTAACTCTGACAACACCAGTACCGTACTCCTTCTATGTGAAATAAATGTAAAGGAAACGAAAATAGAAACAAAATTCGTGGAACTACAAATAAGTACAAGTACAAACAGCCTTTGTTTCCAGAAAGTTCCTCGCTAACTTGGAGATGCCGCGACAATTCTAGCAAGTTGGCCGCAGACACTACAAAGCCATCATCTTTAAAATACCACACACACTACACACACACACACACACACACACACACACACACATGCACACAGACACAGGCGCAGCACCCTCACCACCTTCACCAGACACACACCCCTGTCGCCACTAACCAAAAGTCACCCCCCTCACGAGACCAGCTAACAACACGGTCACCCTCACTATAGTAGCACACAACCACATACTAACTGCCAACATCACCGCCTGAACACACTGCAATCACCATCATCACGCAAACCAAAATCCACCACCCTAACGCTCTTCATCACCACGAGAACAACACAACACTCACAGCGGTCCCCTTCACAACATAAACAGAACCCCAGAAATCACTACCACTATAAGTAACACGGCCACGCAAGTCACTTCACATTAGAATCACCTCTTTAGCCAGACCACGCTACAGACACACCACTACCAACGCTATACAAAACCTCCTCCCCCTCTAACATCCTTTATTTCCATTTTCTCGAGCGCAACAAACAAAACCTTCACTTCACATTCATCATAGTATTACAACCCTCAAATCATCGCTATTACTATCATCACTACCTTAACTAAAACAATATTCATCACCATCCTTCCTTGTCCTCACTTTTTCCTTATTGAGTTTCTTTTTTTTTATCAGAGGTTTAGCAAGAAGAGGAAGTGGATTCGTGGAGAAGATAAGGTGGATAGACAAGGATAGACAATAGGAGTGTACATATGCATGGTGTAGGAGCGCTAATTGGGCTAATATACGTGTAGTTTCTTTCCCTTAACTCACTCTCCCTTTTTCCCTATCTCTCCCTCATTCTCTTAATCACTATCGTACTCCTTCCTCTCTCACCCTCTCTTCAGTCTCAAATCTCTCCGTCCCATCAGCATCCCAATTCCTTACAAACAATTCACACACACACACACACACACACACACACACACACACACACACACACACACATTCAGGCGGCTCGAAGTTGGCACCCTCCCCTCCAAGGCTGGGAATAGCGCGACCCCCACCGTGAAGTCAATGAAACACGAGGACCGAGTAAACATGCTTCAGCCGAGTTTCTGTGTGTCACCTTTGGCTGGTGTCTTTTGTTTTCACGTGTGCCGGCGGTGTGCGAGAGAGAGAGACAGACAGACAGACAGACAGACAGACAGACAGACAGACAGAGAATAAAAGTGTGTATGCGCAAGACAGGTAAGGAAAAGAAAGAAAGAAAGAAAGAGCAAGACGAAGAGAGAGAAAAAGAATAGAGAAAGGGAAAGAATTGGCCGAAGTGGTGTGAGTGTTTGTAAGAAGATGAGAGGTAAAGAGTGAAGATGATGGGGGAAGAAGAGGCTGAGAAGAGGGATGACGCAGGCAGGCGATTCACACGTGTAAGAAGAGGGAAAGAAAAGGAAGAAGGTGGGAGGAAGAAAAAACAAATAGAGAAGAAAGGATAAGATGAAGAAGAGGGTGAGAGGAGTAACTGTATTGGTGGAAGAGGTGATAATGGTGATGATGATGATGGTGGTGATGGTGATGGTGGTGATGATGATGGTGATGATGGTGATGGTGGTGCACAGACAGAGGTCGCCGACATCAGATGAAGGCGAAGAACATCATTCGTATTTATTTTCGGAAGGAACTTTCAAAACATTCTCTAGTATTGTCAAAGCAAACATCAGTGTGTGTGTGTGTGTGTGTGTGTGTGTGTGTGTGTGTGTGTGTGTGTGTGTGTTTCCTAGACAGAGGATAGATATATAGATAGGTAGATAGACAGTGTGTGTAAGAGAAATATGATAGATAGAAAAATACATATAGATAGATATATTTATAGATTGACAGAGTCTGTGTGTGTGTGTGTGTGTGTGTGTGTGTGTGTGTGTGTGTGTGTGTGTGTGTGTGTGTGTGTGTGTGTGTGTGTGTGTGTGTGTGTTGGTTATTAATGGTTTTCAGCTCCTCACACACGGTGGGCGGACGTGTCGTGTTATGCCCGTCAATCTACAAATGGGGGGTTCTGTCAGCGAGTGTCTCCAGGTGTTGTACTCCGAATGAAAGGTGTGCTGTCATTGCCTTGTTCTGTGCTATGGGAAATTGATCAAATGTTCTATTATGGGTGACGAATATGAGGATGAATTATGGTGCAACGTGAATATATATTTTTTGCTATTCCTTTTATATGTTTTTTTTTCTTTGTTAAGACGCACCTGGTTATATGTCCCGATAAATTATTCGGGTAAACAGATGATATACACATATTGATTGTGTCCAAAAAAGCCTACATATCATCACTAAATCTCTATCATAATTTCATATTTCCACTTACAATTAAATTTAAATATGTTCGCATACGCTATGGCAATTTTTCAGTTTTACACTCACAAAACATTACATAATTGCTTTTAACCAATTTTTACTACAGGTCTACTTTTTCACGCAACTTTGCTAATGGTATATACAGAGACCCGTCGGAGAGGAACATTTCTGGCGGCTCAGTCAGTGAAGATTTTTGGCGTCTTCTCTTCCACTCAGAAAAAAAGATGCATTCCTCCAAACAGGGTTCCTCCCCAACAAGTGACGCATAACCAGCTCGAGGCATGGCGCTCTAATACCTGTCCTTACTAATGGCACATATTTATCAATGCACATATCCATTCGACAACAATGCTCATACACCTCAAGACTCGCTACGCCCACTCATCCACAAAAGAAATGCAACTCCCTCAATACTCGTTTCTTTCCCACAAGACTTCCTTCTTCCTCTCCTGCAGCAAAACGGTTTAAGTACCTCAAGAAAAGTCGGTATTCTTAAATGCTTCTGGCTCTCACATCAACTATTTCCAAAGTCCAAAAAGGAGATCAGTCTGGTTCTAATAAGTGTTTTTGTAGATTCATGGTACAGACGAAGGGTCACACTACCACCAGGGTCATGAAACTACGTCTGGAAATGCTCAAAACTCCTGCGAAAACTGTGTCAAATATGTGTGTTTCGGCGACTAAATGTTTAAGAATGTGGCCCTTACTGCACCAACTCATCCACAAGAGGTATGCAACTCCCACAACACTCACTGCTCTCCTATAAAACTTCCTACCCACACTCCCGCGGCGACCGATGACTTCCTTCCTTATCTGGACACCTGCCGCACCCCTTCCCGTGCGCCTCACCACGCCCTGGCACTAACTACCCGACACACCTCTTGATTGCTGACTAACGGCTGAGGCTCCGTAAATCAAGGCACGCTCAACAGCTGCACCTCAGACACTTCAGCACATACCCTTTTTCCCTCCCTCCCTTCCTTCCTTTACCTCGTCTCTTCCGCCCAGTTACTTCCTTACCCTCTTCTTCCCTTTCTCGTCTCTTACCTCCTCAGACACTTCAGTACCACCCTTTTTCCCTCCCTCCTTCCCATCTTCCTTTTACCTTGTTTCTTCCTCCGTGCTACTCTCTTATCCCCCCCTTGTCTTTCTTGCCTCTCAGTTCCTCTTCCTCTTTCTTCCTCACACACTTCAGCTTCGCCTCTTTTTACCTTCCTTCCCTCCCTCCCTTCCTTCCTTTCACCGTGTCTCTTCCTCCTTACTTATCTCTTACTCTCTTCCCCCCATTCTGTCTCTCACTTCCTCTCACCCTCCCTAGCAAACCCCTTTTTCTTAACTCTTTCCTCCGTTACGCCCTAAAAAAACATATCTTCCTCCCTTACGTAACTCTCTTGCAACGTGACCCTGCCTCCCTTTCCCTTTCCGCCTCTCACTTCCTCTCACCCTTCCCAGGACGTCTTTTTATCCTTAACTTTATCCATCATCGACCCATTTAAAAAGCCATTTCTTCCTCCCTTACATTCTTATCCTTACCCTTCTACTACCAGCTATGTATCACCTTCGTCTCATACTCCCCAGCACGTACATCATCCATACCTCTTTCCACCCTTTACACTCTCTAATACCCCATCTCTTTCTCCCTTATTTCATTCCTACCCTTACCATTTTACTACTTTTCATTCACTTCCTTCCTCTTACTCTCCTAAACACGCCTCTCTATCTTTGCCTCTTCCCATCCCTTACACTCTTTAACCCCCTGACTGCGGATTTCCTACCAGAAGACCTCACCAAGCTACAGGAACAAAAAAGTGGCTGCTACAATTCAATGAAGAAAAATGTAAGGTCCTGCACCTTGGGAGGGGATATCCAGCACACCAATATCACATGGGAAACACTCCACTATCCACCACAGAGCCAGAGAAAGACCTGAGAGTGTATGTTACCAGGCTACCAGTGAAGGCGAAATCCGTGACAATCGCAGCGGAAGGGTTAAGCATCTCTTCCTTCCTTACGTCCTGACACCAACCTTTCCACCAGCTCAAAATCACTTACTTCCTCTAACTTACCTTCCCCAGCACGTCCCTTATCCTTGACACTTCCCATCCCTTACACCCTTGAAAAAAGCATGTCTTCCTCCCCTCCTTCCTTACCCCCACCCGTCTATCCACCTGGTTCTCCATCTCTTCCGGTTGTCCTACCCCGCCACGCCCCTTCAAACCCCACCCATTCCTCTCTCTCACTCTCCTTACGTGCTCCCTTCCCTCCCCCTACATATATAACAGTCGGCGCTAGAGTCTCCTGCAGCTTTTCACGTCACTGCCAGGTGTGTCCCGACCACCCTACCTCACCCTACCTCACCCTCTACAGGCTTGTGTCGGGGGTGTTCACGACCGCCCTCACTCATTCACCCTGCCACCTACCCTCCCTCCTTCAGTCAGTCTCCCTCCCAGCCCTTCCTCCTTTCTCACCATCGTCCTTCCCCTCCCTACCTCATTCATTCACTCACCTTCCCTCCCTCCCTCTTTCTCTCCCCCCCTCCAGCCTCCTTCACTCAATCTATTTCTCTCCCATCCTCCCTCTCTACCTACTTACCCCCCATCCTCCCTCCCTCTCTCCCTCCTCCCTCCCTTGCCTGCCAACCTCAATTGCCTCGTTAGTCAACACCTCGTCGTCTCAGTCTTGTTCTCGCCTTAGTGTCGATCTTCATTTTCTTAACGTAGGGTCTTTAGTGATTCTTCCTGGGTTGATTGATTTGATGGGGTGCTGGGATGGGCTTTAATTAATTACAGTTCAATATGTTACGGTAGCTAGTTTTTTCATTTATACGGGAAACACGTCAGAAGAACTACTAAGACATTATACTCTTCATCTCTTTATAATTCCTTCGAGATCATAATAGTGTTTGTTCCTAAAGACTCAAAGTAACGGGAAAATATATAAGTCTGAATAAGTATCTCATCTAGTTTTATTTTCATCCTCTCATCGTATCGCCACAGAGCGCAAGGATTCCATAACATAACCACGTACAAAGATGCTATTCACTCAAACAGGAAGAACCACGGACCTAATCTCCTTTTCATCTCTCTACCTTTCTCTAGAGGGCAGATGAGGAGCCATCAAAACACACACACACATTCTCCCACCCCATCCCACCCATCCCTTCCCACCATCCACTCCAACCCCACCCCACACACATTCATCCACCCCATCACACCCAACCCTCCCTGCTCCTTCCCCTTTCCCACAAACACTCTCCAATCCCTCCACCCTCTCCATCCCACCTTACCCTGCCCCATCCCGCCCTGCCAACGATCATATGGAAATGTATGTACAAGTGAGGCGCTAATGGACCCGGGGCTGTGAGCAATTATTCAAGCGCCACAGAAAAGGGTCCACGCCTCGCCCCGGGACACGCGCGTATTAATGACGTTCAAACCTTTCCCTTACTTTCCCTTTCTTTACGCTGTGTGATGGTCGTGATTCAGCTGGCAAGGAGGGGAAGGGATGACCGAGGTGGTGGGTGGAAGGAGGTGAAGGTTGGGGCTGGGGATGCATGGGTATAGAGAAGGGAACGTATGGGGGAAGTAAGAGGGAGAGATGGAGGAAGTGTTATGTAGTGAGAAGGGATTGGCGAGGTGTGAGAGAAAGTGAGAGGAAAGGAAGAGATGGGTTAGGAGGACGACGAGGAGGAAGAGGAGAAGAAAACGGAGGAGGAGAGTGAGAGTAAGGGGGAAGTGAGGGGACGAGGAAGTGTTATGTAGTAGGGAAAGGTTGGTGGGGAGGTAGGAGAGGAGGAAGGGATGGGGAGAGAACAACTAGAATGAAAAGGAGAGGCAGAATGAAAAGGAGGACGATGAAGATCCAGTATGAAGAAAAGGATGAAAAAAACGAGATGGATGTTAATGAGAGGCAAGAGAACTACAAGCACAGGAGGAGGAAGATACAAGAAGCTACACATCATTGTAAAGAGGAGTACAAGGACGAGGAGGAATAGAAGAAGGATAAGGAGAAGGAGGAGGAGAAAGACGAGAAGAAGGGCGATGAAGGGAGAACGAGGAGAGGGAGGAAGAGGACGAGGAGGAGGAGGAAAAGGAGGAAGACGAGCAGGAGGAGGACGAGGACGAAGACGAGAGGAAGGTGGATGATGAAGAAGAGGAGGAGGTGCTTGCTCTAAAGACGGAGAGGCAGCAGCTGTACCCCAACACGAGCGTCACAAGGGGACGAGAATAATGGAGAAAACGAACCACGAGGAGGAAAAAGAGGTGATTGAGAATGTGCTTAACGCTATCCCTGTCACCCGCTGGCACTCTCCGCGAGAGGGGGAAGGGAGGGGGCGGGGGTTGTTGGCTACCGTGGCACTGCGGCACTCACCCCCCACGCCCCCCAACCCCCACCTTGGCACGCCCCCTCCTCGCCTCGATGCGTGCCACCCTTTATCCTCTCTTGCTCTAACGCCGCTTCTCTCTCCTTGATCCTCTCTCATTACCTCTCCTCCTTTGCTTTTTTTTTTCTACTTCCCTCTCCTTCTTCTTCCCTTTCTTCCTTCTCTCCAGGTCTATCACTCTCACATCGATTCTCTCCTTCATCCTCTCATGTTATCTTCTTTTCCTTCTTTCCTTTTCTTCTACTCCTTCCTTCCTTCCATCTTTCCAGGTTTATCATAGTTTTTGCATAATTATATACAGTGAAGATAGTTACTTACAATAACTGGTATTATTATTGTAAATTATTATCAATACTAACAATATTGTAATTATTTGCTGTTATCATTACTGTTAGAAATATCACAATTATCGTTATCTATATTATTCCGATTATCATTAATGCTATTTCTATTCTTCTTCTCCTCATTTCACTTATCATTATTATTATTCATTATCACAATTATAACAGGAAAAGCAGTATTACTAGTGTAATTACCAGTAAAAACATTAGTAGCACCAGCAGTAGTAGTAGTAGTAGCAGTAGTAGTAGTAGTAGGCAGAGTAGCCGTTTTTGTTGGTGGTGGTGATGGTGTTGTTCCTGTTGTTGTTGATGATGGAGATAATATCGGCAGCAGCGGGGATGGATTTATCGGTAATATCAGCGGCATCAGCCTCTGTGAAGTGTGTAATTAAAATTTATCGCGCGCTGTGAATAAATACTGAACTGGACAGTCACACCGCAGCAAAGGCGAAGCATTTAAACGTTATCGGGAACATATGTGACGTGCTGAACATGTATTAATACTGAATACAGGGAACGAAAGCCGAATTTGCATGTATTTCATTTTTTTTTATTTCTCACACTGAGGCTAGAGAAAAAAAAGAATAATTTTGACGAAGAATAAATTATAACCCAGCTGTTGAAAGTGTATTTTCCGCACTAGTAAGAATTAATATTACTGCTTTTCAACAACTACAATTTATACGAGATATTTTTACATTCGTTGCAAATTTGATTGATCCATGAAGTAAAAATTTTCAACATTATCCAAAGCTTTTACTCTCATTAAACCCGGAACTGTCATAAAACCCAGTGATGTGATGATGAGAGGCAGATGAGGAGAGCGGGATGCTGAGGTGTGTGTGTGTGTGTGTGTGTGTGTGTGTGTGTGTGTGTGTGTGTGTGTGTGTGTGTGTGTGTGTGTGTGTGTGTGTGTGTGTGAAAAAACTCATATGTTTGACTTGATTCACGTGATTTACTCGTTCGAATACTTTTTTCTTCTTCCAAGTAGAGCGATTCCCTGATACGATAACGCCGGGATACACGTTACATCAATCAGCTTTACAACCTTCGCCATCACCATCATCATCGTCATCAGCAGCCCCGTTGTCATCACCCCCGGGCCGCCTCTCCCACACGGGCGCGCTGGGAGGTACGGACTCAGGCATCAGTAAACACCGGTCAAAAACGTGCAGGAAAAAAGGAAAAGGCAGACCACCCACTCACGCTGAACACACACGTCCACCCACACAAACACTCCCACTCACACAAGCCTTCTAACACACACCAAGACCCACACCTTTGCTCACTCACCTTCTCCCTCAGAAATTCTCACAAGCACACACACTCATGCTTTCCCACATCTGCACACCCACTCCTATATCTTCCCACACAAGCAAATCCTTATCTAACTCACTCTTTCGGTTATTTTTGTTGCCCTATGTTTACAGGAGCAGGGCTATTTTCTCGCTCTTGATATTCCTCCTTTTCATTACTCTTTCCCATCCCACACAGAAACATACACACATCTACTCATCCATTCCATCACATCTGCCCCCACACATTCACCTGTCATATACTCAGGCCAGTAACGCAAACGTGAATCTAAAACGCGGATATTTTGTAGGACAGTAAATAAATGAGCAAAGATCCATGTAAATAGTACATTTTTTGTTATATTAACGCAGAAAAAAAAGAGAAACATTACGTCAGTCACTAGCATAACAATGAACAGAAAAAAAACAAGAACAAGAAGAGCGAAGAACAAGAACTAGAACAAGAAGAGGGAAAGGAAAATGATAACGTGTAACATCAACAATTATAAAAAAAAACAATAATGATGTTAATAATAATAATAATAATAATAATAATAATAATAATAATAATAATAATAATAATAATAATAATAATAATAATAATAATAATAATAATAATAAAAATGATAATACCAACAACATTAATAATAACAGAAACAAAAACTATAATAATAACAACAATGGCTAAATCATTACGCCGGGTGGCAGTTAATAAAACAGCCTCTCCTATTTCAATTAAGAGCAACACCATAAAAGCAGAGCAATTAAATATAAACAAGGTACTGCCAATTACCAGAGTAGCCCCGCACGTAGATATAACAATACACACAATAGTAGCAACACAGCGTTAGTCAGCGATTCCCGAAGAGACAATCAACATTCGTGATCACCAAATTAAAACCCTAATAATTCCGGAGCGATAATCTGAATAATCGAATAAAGCGCATTAAAATTACTCTGATGTGGCGTATTACAAAGCCGTGCTGGAGGCGGGCCCGGCCGACACAACCAACGCGGCAAGAGTGAGTGTTGGGATGTTTAGTATGTTTATGAAAGACAACGAAAACTAACTGAGAGAAGGGAGAACATACTACTATCTAAAAACAGCCAAAGAAGTGTTCATTAACTGATTGATAAAACTTCTGATGCTAAAGAGTAGAAGCAAGGACTTTTCACCACAAACGATCCACTCCTTTTACTAACCACCGCAATGTTGCTTCCCTTCCTCTTCAATATTGCTATTTTCATGATAATTTTTTTTTCTACACTTCCTAATGCATGTTTTAATTTCTTTCCCCGGACTCATTGTACACGACTTCTTACTCTATATCAATCTGATGCCATTCAACTTAACAATGCAAGAGTTAATCAACATCTTTATACTTTCATTCCTCTCTCCCTATAGCTTTTATCTTCTACAATAGCCTTCTTTCTTCAGTATCTTCTTACAACTTGAATCTCTTTAATAGTACGAGATCCAGACACTTTCTAACCTAAACTGATAGGGAGAGAAAATAAAGTGTGTGTGTGTGTGTGTGTGTGTGTGTGTGTGTGTGTGTGTGTGTGTGTGTGTGTGTGTGTGTGTGTGTGTGTGAGAGAGGAGGAGGCAGGTGCAGTTTCCTCTCTTGGTGCAGGTCTGTTCCGTGTTTTGAAATGTTTGGTGGTGGCGATGAAGATTATGTGCGCGGCGTCTTTGCGGGTGACCCTTGACAACCTCGAGAAGGGGAGGTGTTTACTAGAAGGACCGACATCTGGACGCTTCAAGGCACCCCGGCACGCCTTTACTGGGTTTATATGACTTTTGAACTTTCACAAATACCGAATATAATACGACTCTATACCCGGGGATCGTTGTAAAGAAAATTGAAAGATTAAATGCCATCTCCTAACAAACAAGCAAACGGCAGCTTCTGAACTGTTTTTCGCCTTCGTTGAATTTCATATACTTCCAATATTACCCAAAAGCTTTCTAGATATTTACTCCAGGAAGAGATACTACAAATATGAGAGCTATTCGAATTATTATAAAGCAAGGCACAAATAGACAATATGATGCAAATTTACAGTTTTTATTACAAGGGAGAAGCTTGTGAACTGATGAACGCTTAAGAACTGCTGGCCAGAAGAGTTTTCAGAACGTCAAAACCTCGCCATACTTTTATTAACAGAGAAAATTTATATATTGAGTGAAGTAATCAAGCCATAAAAGTGGTCCATAGAAAGTTCGTAGAGAGCGGTGTCTGGCATACTTATGTTGTTGGAGTTGATGTCAAGGGAAAGGTCTTGGAACGGGGGAGGAGCTCGTAATAAGGGCGTAAGTGCCAACACAGCAAAGTTTATGTTGTTTAAATATTGCGCATAATATGAGGAAAGAAAGTCCCATCAAAGACAGAAGTCGATCTTGTTTTAAAGGTGTTTTGCTACGTTCATTTTTTTGTAAAGAGGAACGAATAAAACAAACATATATAAAAAAAAGGTCTTTAGGTTAGTTGCGTAAGCGGCGCAGTGAAAACACCGTCAGTACTTGTATCACGTGATGGAAAGAGAGCGGAGTAAAGATAGTGAATAACTGCACGTCAGAGGGATGGATGTAGGCAGATCAGCGGGACGCAATGGTTAGTCCAGGAGGGTAGTAAGAATGGATATTTGCTGCAGAAGAAATCACTGAAATCAACCGAACGACATATTTAAATTAAGGGGAAAACAACAATCGACTACTGGATCGAAAACTTAAAAAAAAAAAAATAATATAAGTAGGAAGAGAGAAAAATAATCCATAGTCGAGCAGTCTGGTTAGCAGCGGCATTCATTCCACTATTACGCAAAAGCTTTCGAGATATTTACTCCAGGAAGAGATACTGCAAATAAGGAATAAGAGCGATTCGAATAATTATAAAGCAAGACAAATAGAGCATCTGATGCAAATTTACATTGCTGATAACAAGAGAAAAGTATCTGAGCTGATGGACGCTTAAGAACCTCTCTGGCCAGAACTTTTAAGGCAACAAAACCACAGGAAGATAATTTGAAGAAGCGATAAAGTGTCCAGTCTTCATATGAAAATTGCAACGAAGATGTTTAAAGTTCAAGCTAGTTACCATTTTCACTATTTTGACCCACGTTGCATTTTTTCTATGGTATTCTCTTCCTTTTTGCCCTCGCAGGTCTATTTTTCCAAGGCTCCGGGCGGTAGAAGGTCAGCCGCGGTGAGGGCGGCGCCGAGAGTCTTCCCTAATGTATGCAAACGAGCTCGCGTATATTTAGTTGATGCTCCAGGAAACGGAGCCCTTCCCTTCCTCTACAAGTTAATGGTAGGGATATGGACGAGGCGAGGGAACACAACCGTCTCCGTTTTTTCTCTTCCCTTTTTGTTCCATCTTGAGGAAAACAAATTAAAACTACGGTATCTTAGCTTCTCCTTATAGTATGTTTCTTCTTAGCTCGTATTTTTCTTTCTTCTTTGCATAGTAAGAAATTAAAAATAGTGGAACTTTGCAACGAAATGTGTGTCATATCTCTATCAGTTATTCATATATTTCTCACTTTTCGCTTCATTCCAGGCAGTGTACCATTACAATACACCATTATGAGATTGTTAATGTTTTTACAGCAAGGGAGGCAGCTCAAAAAAGAACATTAATCAACCTCAAAATCGCGTATTTAATAGTGCATTGCCTAGGATGTAACGAAAAATAAAAAGATGTCAAGAAAACCGACAGAAATATGCCATACGTTACGTTGCAGCGTCCTACTATACTTAATGTTCTACTTTGCAAAGAAGGAAGGAAAAGAGAGAAATGGGAGGGAAGATATTTGAAGGAAAAGATAGAACGACCATACTTCAGACATGTTCTCCTCAATACAGAACAAACAAGGAAGAAAAATGTACCGTATATCACATCATCAAATCCAACTTTACCCAAAAATTTATCTCCGAACATACAACGATAAATAAACCAAAAATGTTAGTGGGTTAGTTTTAAGATTTAGTTTACCAAGGTATTTATCACCCAGTTATCAAGGTTTTTCTGCCCTGGGTTACCTGTGCAGTACTTCGTGAACAGGTATGATTTAGGAATGACGAAAGAAGCATAATGACGCCAAGCAAACATCGTGGCAGTCGCTCAACAAGAGGGCGTCATTAGCCTGTCAGCGAGGAGCCTAATGAGAGTTGTGTTGATACCTGTTACCGCCGGCTTACACGCTGCTAGTAGTGGTGGTGGTGGTGGTGATGGTGGTGGTGGTAGTGATGGTGGTGGTGGTGGTGGTAGTGATGGTGGTGGTGGTGGTGGTGATGGTGGTGGTGATGGTTATGGTGTTGGTATAGTGGTGGGAGTGGCTTAGGTAGGGTATTATTTTCCTTCGTTTTCGTAACCCCAATCATCAACGTTGCTACTACAACCACTACTACTACAATTACTACTTCTACTACTACTACTACTACTACTACAACCTCTAACACTAATAACAATACTGCTGTTTTTACTACTACCTCCACTACTATGTCAAATACTACGGCAATCTTCCTTTTCTTTCTATAATGTCAAGCTTCTCTACCTATCACTGTTTTCTCTCCCTCGATCTCAGTCCTTCAGCGTGGGCCTCAGAGCGCCGGGCCAACACACACTCGCGTCTGTGGTACAAGGCGGCTGAGCGGGTCCTCCCTTCCCAACGGCCCAGAGCGGGAGAGACTTATATTCATACTGTATTTTTAGTGTGAGCGCCAGGACCTGCTCGGTGTCACCCCCAGCACCGAGGCCAAGGCGTGTGAGTACTCGGCCGCTTGCCACGCCCACGACACGCCGCCCACGCCAGATTATATTGGTCACTGCATACGCCCATCTTATCAAACGACCCAGTTCTCGGTCAGTGGATACGGGGTTCTTGCCTTACTTTCCTTTGACCGACCATTAGTACATATGCGCTTTTTCTTTACCCTTCATTTATCAACCATTAGAACATCCGCCTCTTTCTTTCCTTTACATTTATCAACCTTTAGTACATCAACCCTCTTTCTTTCCCCTCCATTTGTCGACCACTGGTACATAAGCTTTTTTTTCTTACCTCTCCATTTATAAACCATTAGTATATACGGACTCTTTCTTTCCCTTCCATTTATTGACCATTAGTACATCCACTCTCCTTCTTTCATTTCCATTTATCGTACAGCAACCCTTTTTTTCCGTCTCCATTTATCTTGCATGAGTACATCCGTCCTCTTTCTCTATCATCAATTTATCGACAATTAATTCACACGGTAATCTTTATTTACTACCCAAACCAGATCCTTTCGCCCTCTAGTCTTTTCATTTCGTAACAGTCTATCTTCCGCGATTCATCCCACCTTTGCATAACTCTGTGTTCCATTCCAATACATCTGTGCCTCTAGGTCGTCTTTTCATTCACGAAACCCAACTTATTATCGCCCTCTCTACTATTTGAGCTCATCTTTTCTCAGCGATAGTGAGAGTAGATTTTTTTTAGATTTTATTTTTTACCCTTGAGCTACTTCACTTACTGTAAAAACAATCTGCTACCAACACTTGCACTCAAAATCCCTTCGTGTGTCCTCCATACTATTTTTCTACTCCTCTGGTTCAAAGGAGGTGATTAGTGTGTGTTTATATATTTGTGAGTTCATGTGTGTGTGTGTGTGTGTGTGTGTGTGTGTGTGTGTGTGTGTGTGTGTGTGTGTGTGTGTGTGTGTGTGTGTGTGTGTGTGTGTGTGTGTGTGTGTGTGTGTGTGTGTGTGTGTGTGTGTGTGTGTGTGTGTGTGTGTGTGTGTCTGTGTCTGTGTGTATGTGTGTGTGTGTGTGTGTGTGTCGCGCATGGATACATATGGCCACGCTCTGGCTTGTCTCCACACAGGTGCAGGGTGAGACGCGCCACCTTTGTTCAGCCCGAGGAGCCGCGGCACCCAAGAGAATAATAAGCTGCAGATGTCCCCAAACCCTAAGGGCAAAAATGGAAAAATGACTCATAATCTCACCTACCAAACACTTACACGGCCCAGCGTTACACTGCTCGCCCTCCGGTAAGTTGAACACCTGTTAATTAGTTTGGCCCACATCTGATCACCTGACACGTGCCAGTCGCCACTCACCCAACAAAACCCCCAACAGAATCCATGATGCATATCAGCCACACTGCCATCGCTCCCCATCACAGGCTGAGCCACTAGATAGCAGACTAGAGTGAGCTGAATCCCCAGGCCTAACTTCAATCTTGGGGAAGAAATAGAGAAAGACTGAAATAAGTACATGAGGCAGAGGGATGCCGTGTTTTCGGTTATATGATGACAAAAATTCTGGGTGTAACAAATTGTACAAGACTAATTTTTACTTTGCTTTCTTATTTTTCTATGAATGAATGAGACTAAAAATACAATATTCTGTGTTTTCATAAGTAAGATAAGTAAATATAGCAGATTCTTGTACGATTATATCAGCGGATGAAGGAGTGAGTGAGAACACGAGAAGGACGAACAAAGAAGCGCCGTGAGGAGGTGGAAGGAAGGTGAGCAAGGGTGAGGGTCGTGAAGGGCGTTTTCAGTATGTGCAGGCCACGGAGTACGGGGGGAGGGGATGCATCTCAACAGTAGGGTGATTGCTGGTTCCCGGGTCAAACAGGACCTCAGACTGTGGGTGTAATTGGCTATATCTGAGCTTCCTAAGGTACATTTAGGTAAATGACTTTTGGAAACATACAGCGAGAATAAATAAATCAGTATCAGTTATCCTATGAACACTGAGGGATGGACAGTTGTTAAGTACGAACATGTGCCCCAGCGGTCGGTGTGCCGCTGTCTGCCCGCCCTGAGCCCCTCAACACACAGGCTGGCCTACGACTACCAAGGCGGACATGAACCACACCAACACTTGTCAACATACATGTCTCCACTCAGCAGCAGGGTATCATCGTCTTCTCCCATGGCCCCTACATTACGGGGAGGCTAACCCATGGCCGGGCCACGAGCGGGTGGCACCTCACAGCATACTGCCTCTGGAGGGACTCACTGCAGCGGGCGTTTTCGGTGAAAAGGCTGGGCCGACGAGGCTTCCAAGGCGACGCTACTATCCACCAGGATTACGCGAGTCACTACACCTTGACACAACATAAAACTGCGAGAGGCCAGGCCACCTGACTGCAGCAACGATGGGTGACCAACCGCTGGTCGCTCACATTTCACACACTTGTTGCTTCATCACCCCAACACTCCCTCCTCCTCGCGCCACAACACTTCACCCCCCTTCCTCCACTGTCTGTTCACAACTGAGCCACTCCACCACCTCCACCACGAGGCTGTGATCCATCACCACCCCTATGGGCGGCCCACTGGCGCCAGAACCCCACGTGGCTCTCGGGCTTGGCACCGCCCGGACACAGGCCACCACTGGCACACTTTTCGGGGACCCATAAAGCACATCACATCGCTAAGTGGCCGATAACACTCAGAGTGCAGTTCGCGAGTCTGCTGCTGGACAGATGGGCGAGACGGGGCGCTGCGGGAGGAGAGGTGGCACGGCTCATGTCACGCC
Organism: Eriocheir sinensis; assembly: GCF_024679095.1. Classification (NCBI taxonomy): domain Eukaryota; kingdom Metazoa; phylum Arthropoda; class Malacostraca; order Decapoda; family Varunidae; genus Eriocheir; species Eriocheir sinensis. The sequence goes on along the minus strand of NC_066554.1, from coordinate 2,672,326 downwards.
CACCCCTTCACTGCCGCACTCCGCCCGCCACGCACAAAGGTACAGAAATAACTCGCCTCTGTTTTCTCGGCACCCTTCACGACACCTAGGCCAGCCCGCCGCCGCCTGCTGGCCACAATGCTCCTACTGTCCTTCATTACCCTCCAGCTTGGTCACGGCCATCTTTCTGCGGCCACGGTGTCCTGCACGATCACCGTGACGACAGCCGCCTCGCCCGGCTCAGCTGACAACTGCAAGTATATGTACCCGCCTCGGGGCATGACCGGCGCCGTTATCACGGCGCTCCACCCACGCTCCACTTCCCATTTGTCTCCAGTTGTAAGTCTTCCAACTACTCTACTCTTCTTGAGTACTTTTCTATACTCTCCAATCATATGAGTGGAGTGGCCACGCTCACCAGCCTCACTGTGCAGGCCTGAGCACTTCCAGCACGACACTCATTGATTTTTGTCACGCTATCACCGTGGCTGGATGTGAGCAGCGAGGCGCCTTGCCTCCCGTCACACAACGCTTCACTTCTGGCGTCACTCACGCACACGAGGCTCTTAAAGTTTATCTTAAAAGCTTGTTCCGCCTCGCTAAGTAAAACCACACACCTGGCTGCGATTATCAGCGCCTCACACCTGTACCTGGCCGCCAGCCCCACCCAGCCCCTGCCCTGCCTCAAGCCTGTCAGTCTCCAAGTGGACTGAATTAGCACCCTCATGTTGAAGCGATCGGCAGTAAGTCACTTTAAATCACGCACGTCAAAGATTTATTTCACCTATACTTTGAGATGTTGTGCATCAACTTGCTCACATACTAAAGAAACACACTGTTGTTTGATGGTTTATATGAAGATAACGAGTCTCATAAATTTCAGATGTACGGAAAAAATGACAAGAGAAGTGATCAACGAGCAAACTAACTCGATGCAACGCGGTGACGACTGGGAAGGTTACGATATGACGGCAGGGGACAAGGAGAATGTTACGAGGAAACGTCAATGACTTCAATTATGTTTGATGCCTCTCTACAGCCTGATGGCTTCCACAACACCCCGGAGCTGTGGCCTTCGGAGCTGTAAGTCACCCCCCTTTACACCACCACTACAGCCCCATGGCGGACCTCATGGCCGGCAGGTAACGGTGGCCGGGGGCAGGGACCAAGGGGCCATACCTTTCGCTTTATTTACTGATATATTTATAAGATAAAAACCGACGTGTCTAAAATAAACCTGGCTGGCTAAGAATAGTGGCGCAGCGAGCGGCAAAGCCCCTCCGAGGCAGGGAAGGAGGCGTGTGGGAGGCCGCCGACTTTTTGTTCCTTTTTCTCCATCTCTCAGCTCCTTAAAGATTTATCGACAGTGAAAACTGTTAATTAAACATTAAGGGCAGACAAAGGCTTCAGGTGCAATCCGGCTCCACAATATTATTAAAAATCACTAATTACCGCAATTAAAGAAATAAATATACGATATATAGCATTCAGTTTCCGACCTGTTGATAAATAAAATCGTTCTCTTATTATCTCCTCATCTGACGATATATGTTTGCAATCATTCGAATATGATTTCAATTTGTTTTTGCTTTCCCTGAGTTTTGGTTTTACAGCAGAAGAAACAGCTCAAGGGCAAAAAAAAGGAAACAATAATGAAAAAGAAAAGCCCGCTACTCACTGCTCCTATAAAAAGCGTTCAGAGGAGTGGCCGAAAGACAGGTAAATTTCTGGAGGAGAGGTGTCCCGATACCCTCCTCTTGAAAGAGTTCATGTCCTGGGCAGGAGGAAATACAGATGAAGGAAGATTGTTCCAGGGTTTATTAGCACTATGCATTTAGTAATCAGGAAAAAAACTGGTCTTTGTTTTAAGTTAATAGATAAAATTATACTAATAAATAAATGATTGTATATATATCTATATCTATCTATCTATCTATCTATCTATCTATCTATCTATCTATCTATCTATCTATCTATATATATATATATATATATATATCTATCTATATATATATATATATATATATATATATATATATATATATATATATATTGCACATAATCAGCTGTGCGTCCATTCAGCATGCACCTCCCACTCTCCTTCCTTTCCCTTGATCTTGGACAGCACGGCATAAGCCACCTTCCTTTTGCGTCTGGCTCTCCCCATTGCCATGCAGGTGCAGGTGGGGCGGGAGGGGGGGCAAGGAAAGGCTACGGTAAGGGGGGACACCGACTGCCCCACCTCACGACGCAGTGCTGTTTACCACCCCCGCGGCCCGTCCGCCGTTGCCGCTGAATCGCTATCAATAGAAAAATGGACGTCTGGTTCCCACAGTTTTTGGCAGAGAGGAAGAAGAGAAGGATTATTTTGGGCCGCAACTCTGGGCGACCCGCTGAGGACCGAGTCTTGGTGTGTGTGTGTGTGTGTGTGTGTGTGTGTGTGTGTGTGTTTTAGAGAGAGAGAGAGAGAGAGAGAGAGAGAGAGAGAGAGAGAGAGAGAGAGAGAGAGAGAGAGAGAGAGAGAGAGAGACACCTAACCACCTCCGATGAGTTACCCTCCAGCCCTTCATAAGTAAATGCCGAAAATTAGCATAAATTATAAACCCTTAATTACCCGCTCGTCTGATTTTTGGGGAGCGGTAAATATATATTCCACTCGAAAGGACGATTTACGGTTTAATGAGGGCGCATAAAGAGCTAATTACTTATGCCGTACTCCTATTAACCCCTCAACCAACTCTGCCGATAACTCCACCACCCTTACCCGTATCTTAACTCTTCCCTTGGCATCTACTCCCTTATTTAGCCCCAAGACCTTGTAATCACTGTCTCCACCATAAGCACAACAAGGAACTCCATTATCTACCTCTCGTCTGGCCACTCCATTCAATTTATTTTTTTATAGGAGTGTTTAGCGGACTTTTTTCTATTTTTTTGTCCCTGAGCTAACTCCTTTTGCCATCCTATTCACCATAAACACAACCAACACCTCCATAACAGCATAATGTTACCTACTATATAATTACCTAAACAGTGTCTTGGTTAAATATTTTTCTATCATCACCATCACCAACATCAGTCATCTACCAAACGCAACTGACTCAACACACTCTTTCTTTTACTAACATCATTATCACCACCACCATCTTCACCTCC